>NW_005871516.1:633270-649160 GCF_000147115.1 Myotis lucifugus
GTATTCCCCAGGAAAAGTGATCCAGGTTTAATAGTAGTGACTAGAAAAGACCAAATTAGGGTCATTTGCTGACACTTGCGTGGTATAGCAGATAAAGAGTCAAGACTTAAGTACAAATGTGTGGTATATATAATGATAAATAAGAGTGTAGAGTTCCTTAAAATTCTTACAGACTGACCCATCAAAAAAATAGTCATTATAATTCAACATGTTAGCATGTTAACAACAAAATGAGTTTACTCAATATTATGGGTAGAAGATTACTCAATATATGCAATATTCAGATTTTTGTATAAGTTAGGGAATTTTTTTTTAAAGGAGCCAAAATTATACATATAAAGTAAATGTGACTTACTTTCTCATCCTTTCTCCGAATAAAAGTTCAAAACAGTAACATTTTAGTGAACATGAAGAGAGTCTTCATTATTTGCAAGGGGCGTGGCAGGTGCCGCCGAGCCAGCCCAAACCGCAGGTTGGCGCAGAGAGGAGCCGCCGCCGCCCCTCCCGCCGCGCCCGGGCCGGGCGGCTCGGGCTGCGGGCTCGCGGGTCCACCCGCCGCCCCTCTCCCTCCCGCATGTCCACTGGGAGGCGCGCCGCGCTCCCCCCGCCTGCGCGGGGCTGGATCCGAGAGACCAGGGGGCCACCTCCGCCCCTTCCCCCACTCCCCAGCCCGCAGCGCCCCGCACCCCGCCCGCTGTATTCAGAAAAGTTCAATAACTTCCCCACCTCCGGGCCCTTAGGGCACGGGGTGCCTAGCAACCCCCCGAGAATGGCCACCGGGATGCGCGTCTGGAGCCCCGCACGCTACTTCCCCGCAGGACCTGGCAGTGCAGGGCCCGGGCTCCGGGCCGGCGGGACCTCGCCACCTGCGCTCACACTGAACAAAGCGCCCCGCGGCCCACCCACCACCCACCCGGGGCGGCGACACCCGGGCGCCCCCAGCAAGTGCTCTGGCTCCCTTTGCTCAGAGCCCCCAGGGCCAGCCCTTACCCCTGCCCAGGCCCAGCCTTCCGCAGCCAGGCGGGATGGCTTTAGGAAGGAGGTGTCTGGCCCTGGCTGGAGTGGCTCAGTGGGTTGAGCCTCACCTGGGCACCCAAGCGTTGCAGGTTTGATTCCTGCTCAGGGGCACATGCCTGGGTTGTGGGTTCGATCCCCTGCAGCGCCTAGGAATCTCCCCCCCACCCCCCATGTCCTCAGGTGAGGATTATAAAAGGAAAGAAGGTGACATGTTAATTGTTAATCTTAAGTTTTTTTTTTTTTTATCTTTTACTATATTTGGAGTCAGCATCTCAAAAACATTTGGGGGGTTTACCTCAAGCAGTGGTTCTCAACCTTCCTAATGCCGCGACCCTTTAATACAGTTCCTCATGTTGTGGTGACCCCCAACCATAAAATTATTTTCATTGCTACTTCATAACTGTCATTTTGCTACTGTTATGAATTGTAATGTAAATATCTGCTATGCGGATGTATTTTCCTTGTGACAAATTGAACATAATGAAAGCATAGTGATTCATCACAAAAACAATATGTAATTATATATGTGTTTTCCGATGGTCTTAGGCGACCCCTGTGAAAGGGTCGTTGGACTGCCAAAGGGGTCGCGACCCACAGGTTGAGAACCGCTGACCTAACGGCTGTACAACAATACATGGTAAGGGTTCCTCAGGTGCATTGAAAAGCATGGGGAGTGCACGGAAACCAGAGAAATATTCTGGAGATTTGAAAGAGAGCCAGCCAGGGGGGACACTCATCTCTCCCTCCAGTCCTAGGCCTGCACAGAAGTGTTCCTCAGCCCTGTCCCAGTTGCATGCTGGTTTCAAAGAAGAAATTCCGGGAAGGAATCTGAAGTTTTGTGAGGGCAAGGATTGTGTCTCAGGCCTTTTTAGAGTATCCGTAGTAGAAGATGGTATTGTAATAATTGTAGTTGAAATGAAATCCTCTGAGTAGTCCATTTGGGGATGAAGCAACTAAATACAAATAACACATAATTTGGAGTTATTCTAGGTTGGTTTTCTGAGGAGCTGAATGCTGGTGGGGAATCACATAAAGGTCATTAACCCCATTTTCCAGGTGAGGAAACTGAGGCTCAAGCAGAAATTACACTCCAAAGCCAGGATTTGAACCAGGATTAAAAGACTGTGAACACTTGCCGAGGCCAGTTTGGCTCAGTGGATAGAGCATCGGCCTGCGGACTGAAAGGTCCCAGGTTCGATTCCGGTCAAGGGCATGTACCTAGGTTGCGGGCACATCCCCAGTAGGAGATGTGCAGGAGGCAGCTGATCGATGTTTCTCGCTCATCGATGTTTCTAACTCTCTCTCTCCCTTCCTCTCTGTAAAAAATCAATAAAATATATTTTAAAAAAAAGACTGTGGACACTATACATTCCATTGTCGTGTCTCCTATTTCTTTGCTATTACAATTTAGCTTTCATGGACTTTGTTTTTTTATTTTTATTTGTAAAATGTTTTTATTGAGTTTAGAGAAAGAGAGGGAGAGAAACATCGATGAGAGAGAAACATGGATCAGCTGCCTCCTGAGTGGCCCCCACTGGGGATGGAGCCCATGACCGGGAATGGAACCGCTCACCTTTTCTGGTGCCGGAGACTTTGCTCAATCAACTGAGCTGCACCGGTCAGGGCAGATTTTGCTCTTTAAACGTGTAAACACACAATATAAATGACTACAATTGCACATTTCTGTTACTAGTATAATGCTGGTTTAGAAAGCCTGACTGCCTTCCTGAAAAGGATACTGCTGAATTTTGCTTTGTAAGATTATACTGTAGGTCATGCGATAGATTCACAGCTTGACAAGTGACAGATATCCGATTCAGAGCAATAACGAAGTGTCCCACTGTAGGGGAATTTAAACAGATGGTGTCTGTATCAAGTCAGATTTTCATGTTGAACATATTTTTTTTTTTTTGAAAACTATGCCTTTTTAGGGAAATCACTCTAGTAATTGCTACCACCTCCATTTAAAAAAATATTTTTTATTGATTTCAGAAAGGGAGAGAAAGATATAAACACCAATGATGAGAGAGAATCATCAATCAGCTGCTTCTTGCATATTCCCACACTGGAGATTGAGCCCGTAAGCTGGGCATGTGCCCTGACCAGGATTTGAACCGTGACCTCCTGGTCCATAGGTCAGTGCTCAACCACTGAGGCACGCTGGTCGGGCTATCTCCAGTTTTTGAAAAAAGGAAACGGAAGCTCACGGAGGTTAAATGACCTGCTCAGAGCCCCGTATCTAGTCATTACAGAATCTGGCGGACAAGCTAGGTTCACTGTTTCTAAATAAATAATTTTTTTACCACATCAGGTAAAAAAAAATCACGCACGAATACTTCTTACTACTTATATGCTTTATTTTCATGTGTATTTTTACTGAACATGACCGGTTTTTTTGTTTTTTAAATTAAAGGTTTATTACTGCCCTAGCTGGTTTGGCTCCGTGGGATAGAGCATCGGCCTGCGGACTGAAGGATCCCAGGTTCTATTCCAGTCAAGGGCACATGCCCGGGTTGCAGGCCCGATCCCCAGTAGGGAGTGTGCAGGAGGCAGCGGATCAATGATTCTCTCTCATCATTGACATTTCTCTCTCTCTCCCTCTCCCTTCCTCTCTGAAATCAATTTAAAAAATATATTAAAGGTTTGTTACTGATGAAGAAAACATTTCAACTATGAGACCTTCCTTGTTAGTCTGCATTACGACCTCCTTAATCACCCTCACCCTGTGCAAGATCCCATGAAAACACTGACACCAGAAGTCATTTTTTTGTTGTCAAGAAGTGAGTCTGGCAGCTTTAGACAGCATTACTTTCTTTTCAAGACTGTTTTTTTTTTTTAGAGCAGTTTCAGGTTCACAGCAAAATTCAGGGGAAAGAACAGAGACTTCTTTTTAGCTCTGCATAATGTCCTGTCTGGATGTACCACTTATTTATTCATTCACTTACTGAAGGGCATCTTGGTTGCTCCAAGTTTGGGTAATGATAAATAAAGATGCTATAAACACATGTGGGCTTTTATGTGGACATAAGCTTCCAGCTCCTTTGGGAAGATACCATGCATTGGTTTTTCTCTTTATTTTAAATATATTTTTGTTGATTTCAGAGAAGAAGGGAGAGGGAGAGAGAGATAGAAACATCAATGATCAAAGAGAATCACTGTTCGGCTGCCTCCTGCATGTCCCCTACTGGGAATTGAGCCTGCAACCCAGGCATGTGCCCTGACCTGGAATCGAACAGTGACCTCCTGGTTCATAGGTCAATGCTCAACCACTGAGCCACACGGGCCAGGGGGCTATTTTAAAAAATTATGAGGTTATTTCTGGAGAATATTTGAATAAAATAATACCATTAGAGCAAAACTAAAGTAGTCCTAGATTGAACATGTTTCCCGGAAGCATTAATATAGTACATTAATCTCTGAGAAGGGTCTTTTAGTCTACATATAGATTTTCTTTAGCCATGTGGCTATTATTGATTAGCTATAAAATGACAATGTGGATTTTTAACTGTTATGCTAAATTATTAACAGAGTGGATTTATATACGAACTTATTTTAGACCAACGACTCATGTTTTGAGTGCGCACTGTGCTCTGTTTTCTGTGCTGGTCCATTATCAAAGGCATTATTATGTCATTTGCTTCTCATCCAACCCCTGCCAAGTCCACATAACCACCGCCCTGTGACAGATGAGGAAACAAAGACCTAGGAAGATACTCGACACAGAGACACACCAACAAGAGACAACATTATGGCTACAGCTCAGGGGGCTCCAATCTCAATGCACAGCCCGCCTGGCCTTGCATGTCTGCTGAGCGGAGAGCCCCGCAGAGACCTGGAGAGAAGCTGCAGGGTAGTGGGGGAAAGTCTACTAGCCTCCAGTAGGAGGCCCAGCAGGGTGCGTCTATACAGTTCCACGGAGGCTCCCAATTGGTCCATGCAAGGAACCAAATCGGATGGCACTGGGATCTTTCTGAGTGTTAGAAACCTTGCTTCTAGTGCCAGCTCAGTTGATAACCAACCAACAGTGGGGACTTACGCTGCTTTGCTTAATTCAATCTGTCCAGTAGCTATGGTTTAATCACAAAGTTGAGCACGAGACAGATCCATCGTATCAATACATCTATTGGCTGGGTCACAAAAAATTAGCCAGTGTCTATACTTGAAAAAAGAAAAGAAAAGAGGATACAGTGGGGCCTTGACTTACGAGTTCAATTCATTCCGTGACGGAGCTCGTTAAGGAGCTCGTTAACTCAAATTACTCTGTCAACTCAAAGCAAAAAATCCACGGAGAGACAGCTGGTATCTCGGAAAAACTCGTTAGTCGGGACACTCGTAAGTCAAGGCCCCACTCTAATTGAAATGATTAACTGGATATTTAGTACAACTAAAAGCTCCCAGTGGGAAAAGAATCTGAATTATTTTAACTCCTAGTGTGGATGGATGAAGTCAATCAGACAATTGCTCAAATTGTCACTTCATTTGGCCTTCATGCCTTTGAACTGTGAATTCTTCAAAATCTCCCTGAGAGTCTAAATTCCACTATAATTACCTGGGACCATCTTTTATGAATCGATCGTGGTATCCAGTGTAAAGTATGTCCAACTCAACAGCAAAAAAAGGAAATAGCTGATGATAATGATAATTCTCACTCATCCCTAGATTCTTAAAACTGAAATCTAACATGAAGATGAGTGATGTGAGAATGAGGTGTATTTGCTGTGTTTGGGTCCCCATGAAGAATGGACGTTGCCAGTGTGGTTTCTTATATTTTTATTAACACCCTGGCAGTGGTTATGGGTTTCTTTTACTTTTTTGGGTTTTTTTTTAGAAAACCCATTGCTGTTATTGGGGTCAACCAAATGGAATTAGTAAATATCATAAAACTATTTGGACACCTCTGACACCCCCCATTTGTTCACTTGAGCTAAAGAGGAATTTAATTTACTGACTCCGTAGATTTTCAGTATTCCTGACAATTAGAGTACATTTTGTCTGCTGTAAATCACTTAAACAAATACAGGCTTATGTGCGCCATCTCAATGCTTGTCTGATTCACTGTTGATTGCTTCTGTTCACTACACAATATCTTTTTGAAGGTAGGATATTCAGCTCCCCACAATGAAATTCAAAAATCTCAGAGCTAAAACAACAACAACAACAACAATCTCAGAGCTGATTTTGATGCTCAGTTGCTGGAGCCTCCATTGGTCTTAGGTTTTCTCAGCCAATAATATACTTCTCATTCCCTATTATGTGGCTCTAGTTCTTTACCCTGGTCTTAATTCTTAACGAGGCTATTTGTCGGGTTGTTGTTTTTTCTAATGGCTTTGTTAAATGTAGACAGAGTATAAATAATAGATGAAGAATTCGTTAATCCGTTCATCTGTCACGAACCAAGACTGCCTGTCAACATGTCAACCTGACGGATTGGTTTCAAGTTACAAAAACTATTCAACTGGTAAACAAGGACAGACAGGGCACATTCAGTACTGTCCGTTTCCTACTTGTACCATTTCTATTCTAACGAGGCTCAGCCACTCCTCTGCTTTCTGAAAGCATTCATTTTAGCAATGGACATGTGCTAAGCCATGGAGACACAAGATAAATAAAACCCAACAAGATTAAAAATTATTTAAGCCCGATCTGGTTGGAGAAGCACACAGAGGAATGTTGTTTTTTTAAATATATTTTTTATTGATTTTTTACAGAGAGAAAGGGAGAGGGATAGAGAGCTAGAAACATCGATGAGAGAGAAACATCAATCAGCTGCCTCCTGCACACTCCCCAATGTGGATGTGCCCGCAACCAAGGTACATGCCCTTGACCGGAACAGAACACACCAGAGGTGCCAAGGAAGTGAGTCAGGGTGGAGACTGAGATGGGGGAGACATGCCCAAAAAATACCAGCGTGGGGATAAGATTCTGAAAAGAAAATGTAGGGCCCTCCATTTTGGCTCAGTGGATAGAGTGTCAGCCTGCA
This sequence comes from Myotis lucifugus, assembly GCF_000147115.1. Lineage (NCBI taxonomy): Eukaryota > Metazoa > Chordata > Mammalia > Chiroptera > Vespertilionidae > Myotis > Myotis lucifugus. The sequence continues at coordinate 640,268 of NW_005871516.1, forward strand.
GCCTGAAGGGTTCTGGGTTTGATTCCAGTCAAGGGCGTGTACCTAGGTTGCAGGCTCCTCTGCTGGAGGCCAAGTCCAGCAGGTCATAATAAATGCGAGAAGTTCATCAGAAGGCTGATGGACACCTTCAGCAGGGCTGAAGATCTGCATATTGTTACCTGCTGCCCAACAGCTGAGGGCATTTCCCCTAACCCTGTGGTCGGCAAACCGTGGCTCGCGAGCCACATGCGGCTCTTTGGCCTCTTGAGTGTGGCTCTTCCACAAAATACCACGTGCAGGCGCGCACGTACAGTGCGATTGAAACTTCATGGCCCATGCGCAGAAGTCGGTATTTTGTGGAAGAGCCACACTCAAGGGGCCAAAGAGCCCCATGTGGCTCTCGAGTCGCAGTTTGCCGAGCCGCAGTTTGCCGACCACTGCCCTTACCTGATAATCTTTTCCTGTTTGCCAAGCCTTACCTTTGATATGTATATCTGCTTTGCTAAAGGGTAAAATTCTATATAATAAAAGTTTATATGCATATCGACTGAACAGCAGAAAGATTGGCTGAATGACTGGTCACTATGACACGCACTGACCACCAGGGGGCAGATGCTCAACGCAGGAGTTGCCCCCAGCCCACAGGCGCCAGGCCAGCCAATGCAAGTGCCAATGGGCCACCCCTCCGCCCCCCCACAATCATCCCACCGGTCGCCCCACAGAGGGAGGACAGTGGCAGTGGGCGGCGGGGCCAGCGAGTGGGCAGCGCCAGGCCGGCTAAGGTGGGTGCCAGCGGGGGCCCCCTGATTGCCCCACTGGTTGCCCCACAGATCGGCCCTGATTGCCAGCCAGGTCTAGTGACCCTACCCATGCACGGATTTCGTGCACCGGGCCTCTAGTGTGTGAATAAAAAGCTGTGGGTCCGGAGAGTCAGAGAGCTTAGTCTCTAGAGCTAAGCGTCCCCTGGCTCCCCCAACATGCCTTCCAAATTTATATTTCATGTCTAGATTATTCATTTATACACAGTCCTTCTCCAGATTCTTAAACTCTTGCTGCAAAAAGACTGCGGCATTCCTCCCCGGCCCAGGCCCTGTTCAGGCCTTTTGCAGGAGGCAACCAATCGATGTGTTCCTCTCACATCAGCGTTTCTCTCTGTCTGGTCCCTCTCACTTCCACTCTCTCTAAAAATCAATGGAAAAATATCCTCGGGTGAGGATTAAAAAATATTAATAATAAATAAATGAATACATAAATGAAAAGAAAATGTAAGTACACACTTAGATGATCTTAGCAAAGACACAGAGCTGGGCTTTGCTAAATTGAATTCACACTTTCAACTTGACAATCATGTATTGAGTTTCTAGTGTGTATTTAGAGTTCATTAAGCATCACAGAGATTCAACATCCTGAGAAATCTTAAACCCAGATATAAATGAATTTACAATCTTCAAAATAGACAACTCCTAATGAAACGACAAATGACATATGATCAAATGTCAAGAAAATAAATGCTAAATCAATAGTTCCCAAATGAGACGGCATGCTATATGCTATTGAAAATGTGCTATTCCCAGAGTTGGAGTCTATAACCTAGTTTGGGAAGGCAGGTCCCAGAGGTTGGAAAAAGCCAGTAGCGCCCAAGCTGGTTTGGCTCAGTGGATAGAGCGTTGGCCTGCGGACTAAAGGGTCCCAGGTTCAATTCCAGTCAAGGGCACATGCCTGGGTTGCAGGCTTGATCCCCAGTGGGGCCATGCAGGAGGCAGCCAACCAATGACTCTTTCTCATCATTGATGTTTCTATCTCTCTCTCCCTCTCCTTTCCTCTCTGAAATCAGTAAAAAAAAAAAAAATAAAAATAAAAAAATATATATATATATATTAAAAAAAGAAAAGAAAAAGCCAGTAGACTGTAGACAAGAAGCTGGTTCTTAGAGTTGTTTAACAGAATTAAACAGAAAATAAAATGGCCTATTTTAGAAGAGAGATACTGGTTTATTTGATGCAGCTAAGATAAAGGGTGTCCCAAAATTCACGCAAGAAGTAATTTTGATAGAAAACACAGGTTTATAATTGAAAATTGTATGTAAATGTTTTATTGATTCATAAAGTATACAGTATAGGGTTATGTATGGAATAGCACATCGGGTAAATGGCCTCCATAGTTTTGCTGGCACATACGCAAAGCCATGGTCTTCATTGGTCTTCATTGTCCCTGCTCCTGGGCCATCATTGGTACTTGGTAATGCTTATCAAATTGAAGGGATTGAAATCAAAGGGCAACAGATATTAGAATCTGATTCAATAAACCAAGTAAAATTAGGCTTTATTTTTGTTGTTGTTAATGCTCACGCAAAATTCAAATCTTGCGTGAATTTTGGGAGACCCTTTATTACTGTGGGATAGGCTGCATGTCAAGGCATCTTCTAAATCTGCCGCTCACCTGGGTTATAAATTGGTGTAATTCCCAGCTTCACAATGATAATGTGCACTCTGTAGGCTTCAGTCTCCTCATTAGGAATGGACACTCGAGGAATATGTTATATCTAACATCAGAGTAACAGGTGCATGCAATTTCCTCCCTTTCAATCCTGTTAGCAAATCTCCCACTTACTCATTTTCCTACTACAGATCTATAAACTAGATTTCTAATATAATAAACCATCAGTGTCCTTGGATTATTCCAAGTGATTGTGTGAGTAGAATTTTTTAAAAATATCTTTTTATTGATTTCAGAGAGAAAGGGAGAGGGAGAGAGAAACATCAATGATGAGAGAGAATCACTGACACGCTGCCTCCTGCACGCCCCCTACTGGGGATGGAGCCTGCAACCCACGTATGTGCCCTGATTGGGAATCGAACCATGACCTCCTGGTTCATAGGTCGATGTTCAACCAGAGCCACGCTGGCCAGGCTGAGTAGAATTTTATGGACAGAAAAAATAAATTATCGTAAGTTAATTAAAATCTATGGCTACCTCTGGGTATGTACACTTCCTAAAGTCGCAGCCACTGTGAGGGAAAGGCAACCCAAACCTTTGGGTTCTCCAAGAGGAATCTCCCTGCCTCCACTTAGAGATCACAGTGTTCACCTGTGTGAAATGATGGATGGGGAGGCTCCAAGTTCCCGCAGAGAAACCACAGTAACCAGAGGGAGGCGAACCAAGGAGTCCCTCAGTGTGCAGGGGAGACAAGAGGACACAGGCCTCCAGGCCAGGGTCTCAGACCGGAAGGGAGGAGAAGATAGGGAACAGGCTGACAAAAGCAGGTATCAGCAGCTAGGCGGGAACCCGCCTAGAAAATGCAGGTGAAAAACTGGTGTGGTACGTCTAGTACAGTGGTCGGCAAACCGCGGCTCGCGAGCCACATGCGGCTCTTTGGCCCCTTGAGTGTGGCTCTTCCACAAAATACCACGTGTGGGCGCGCACGTACAGTGCGATTGAAACTTCGTGGCCCATGCGCAGAAGTCGGTTTTCGGAAAGGAGATAGACGAAACAAGTATACAAGGCGAGTGTGGATGGGAGAGTTGGAAGGGGCCAACCTCAGCGAACCTACCTCAATCAGATTGAGGACGTTTTTAGCAAAGGCCAGCTTAGGAGTACCCTAATTAAGTTCATAACAATGTACCTACCTATATAGTTTAAGTTTAAAAAATTTGGCTCTCAAAAGAAATGTCAATCGTTGTACTGTTGATATTTGGCTCTGTTGACTAATGAGTTTGCCGACCACTGGTCTAGTAAATTGCATGTAATTGTCACGAATTGTTTCAGCAGAAGATATGATTGCAACCAGCCAGTTGAAATGGCAAAGAATCATTGCTTCCATTTACAGTCTTATTAGGGGAGATAAATTGGTATGTGATTTATAGAAACTCTGCTTAGGATTCACCCTGTCACTCTCCCGGTCAATTCATTTTGTTCATTAGATTCTACAAATGAGTGAGATCATGCGATATCTGTCTTTCTCGGATTGGCTTATTCACTCAGCATGATATTCTCCAGGTCCATCCACGCTGTCCCAAATCTCCTGCAGTTCTTAAGCTGGTGAGTGGTCCTCAGGCTCACGGCTTGTAGCATCCCTCTCAGCATCTTTCATTCTGATTCCCTCAGGTCCACCCATTCTCTGGGTCACTTCACCTTGCAAGTGGCCTTCTGGGGTAGAGCTTTCAAAGACGATCCATGATGGAAACTGCCCCCTCTAGTCATGAGGTCAGACAACCTGCCCCTGAACTCCAAGTGTGCAGATCTTTTCTGTGTAGCCTTGCTTGGTGTTAAGAGGAAGACATGAACTTTCTCTCTAGATTTTCCCAGGAAGGGGTTGGGTACTAAGTTTAGGCTCCCCCCCCCCCCGCCCAAAAACTCCAGGGGTCACCCCTCAAGTTCCCAAACTGGTTCTCTAGAAGACCCTTCACTTGGCTAGAGGTGACCAGAGGAAATGTCCCTCCCCTGATAACTCCTCACCACTAGCCTCTTTACCTGCCAATGAACTTTCTTTCTTTTCTGGTCTAGTTTAGAAGTAGATGATGGGTTCATCGGGAAGGATTATTTTTTACGTGGGCTGTTGCAAGGTTGATCTAGCACCTCAGGAGTACTTGGCGTCTATGGCAAGATTCCCAAGCAATGTCTTTGCTGACATTCTGGGACACTGAGTCAGCTTTCAGCATGCAGTCTTCTTAGACTGCCTCTCACTTCTCTGCCCACATTGGCCTGAAAACCCTCTTTGGTTCTCATGCAAGGAGGGGTATCTATAGGTCCCCATTGGAAGGAGGGAAGACAAGCATACAAGGTGAGTAGGTAGGAAAAATGTATCAACAGGCAGATTTCCTCCCCAGTGCTATTCATGCAAAGACTGATGTTCTATGCCATGACCGGCAGGATCTTGCAGAAATAGTGACTGATAAGGCATGACCCCAATGCTCCAAGCTGAGCATACTCCATCTGCACCATGTCATCACTTATTTGATGTCTAATGGACCCCAGCTGTCAAAGACTGTCCCAAATTGCTTGTTTGCTTAAAGGATGGGTCTGACAGAAGTTCCTGCAAAGCATCGCACTTCAGCCACTACTGGCCTGGAGTATTTGGGTTTGGGAATTAATCCCCATCTAATCTTTCTTTTATGTATCTTATATGGCTTTGCATTTTTATGACCCATCACTCAATCAAAAAAAAAAAAGGGTCAGTGTCTATTTCACTAATAAACTATGTTCGGATGTTCTGAGAATGGTATTTTCAGCTTAATACAATGAGGATCTTGGACTTTGTGTGATATAAGTATGTGTGATGCCCTCTAAGTACAGCTCCATTTTCCTCCATTCTCCCCTTTGGGAGGAACCTGGTTGCGTTCTCATTTTTCATCTGAATCCACTAAGGCAGTGGTCGGCAAACTCATTAGTCAACAGAGCCAAATATCAACAGTACAACGATTGAAATTTCTTTTGAGAGTCAAATTTTTTAAACTTAAACTATATAGGTAGGTACATTGTTATGAACTTAATTAGGGTGCTCCTAAGCTGGCCTTTGCTAAAAACGTCCTCAATCTGATTGAGGTACATTTGCTGAGGTTGACCCCTTCCAACTCTCCCATCCACACTCGTCTTGTATACTTGTTTCGTCTATCTCCTTTCGTTCATCCTCTCTATATGTCCAAACCATCTCAACATACCTTTCTCAATCCTCGACACTACATCTTCTTTCACTCCACAACGTTCCCTAAAATTAACTTTAAAAAATTTACTTTAAGCATTAAGTCAACTTCGCACTGTACGTGGTATTTTGTGGAAGAGCCACACTCAAGGGGCCAAAGAGCCGCATGTGGCTCGCGAGCCGCGGTTTGCTGACCACTGTACTAAGGAATGCTTGCCTTTTCTGGCCAGGAATTGCTGGATCCTAGAAAGCTTGTGGGAAGCTATGGGAGAAGGCACAGCCCTGCAAGCATCCCCTATGGTGGGGCAGAGACAGAGAGCCCAACCATTCTGCGATAAGACCATCAGGGCTAGTACAGGAAGGGCACCACACAATCCATATGCTAAATACTTCTACCTTTCTATAACAACATTCTCTTTTATATAAAAAAATATTTTTATTGATCTCAAAGAGGGAGAGAGAGGGAGAGAGGGAGAAACATCAATAATGAGAGAGAATCATGGATTGACTGCCTCCTGCACGCCCTCTATTGGGGATGGAGCCCACAACCTGGGCATGTGCCCTGACCGGGAATCGAGCCATGACCTCCTGGTTCACAGGTCGATGCTCAACCACTGAGCCACACCAGCCAGGCTATAATACCATCCTTTTAGTTTGCTCACACTGTGAAAACAAGGCCTGAGCAATCTCCCTGACCAAAGATATTTATGGTTTCTTTTCACCCGATGACTTGCCCCAACCATCTGGGCCATGCCTTCACGTACACATTTTGAGAGCGCTTCAGATCTGTACTCTCCCCGGCTGTGACAACCAATTTTCACAAGGTTACACAGTCCGTACAAGGGCAGTATAATCAACACCATACCCTTGTTCAGATACATAAATCTTAAAATATGCCAACGGGAGTGTCCATCCGCTCACTGGTAAGGGTGAAAATGGCTTTAATCCCAAGGGCCTGTTACTATTACCAAGGGGTACCTATGTTTTTTTGTAATCGCCATTCAGTTCCAATAATCCCTCTGGGCCTTAGCAGAGACTCAGTGCAATTCTCACTTGAATCAGTGTGTTAGGAACACCTAAGGCATTGTCCCCAGTCTTCTGGCTTAAGCAGGTAGAAAGTCAAGGGGAATATTGGGCAACATCTTCTGTATATTAGAACAGTCCTTAGTGAAGTACAACACATATGGTATTATAATCATTAGAAATAGTATGGATAATAAATGCTATGCATTGGAATATTGCTTTGGATTTGAAAATGGCTTTTACATGTCAGTTCACAATGCATAACTGGGCAGCTTCATAAGATAATAATCCTATATAATAAAGAGCTAATATGCAAATGGTCATCACACCCTCACGCCCTCATGCTCTCGTGGCCTCGCACCCTCACACTGGAACTGCTCAGACACTCAACACTGGGGAGAGAGGAAGGGGGACCAGCCAGGCACAAATGAGCTGGGGAGAGAGGAATGGGGACCATCCAGGCACATATGAGCTCGTGAGAGAGGAATGGGGACCAGCCAGGCTGCAGCCTGGGAGAGGGACAAGCTGCCCGCCCCATGGTCATGGGCACCTGCAGCTGTGGCCCGGGTGAAGCCTCCCGCCCATGGTCCCCTGTGGCTGTGGCTGGCCCGGGCGAAGCCAGCCGGGGTCCTGGGTGCTTGGGGTCAGCCAGAGGAGGGAATCCTGGGTCCTGGGTGCGGGGCGAGGCAAAGGCGGTTAGGGACAATCAGGAAGGGGTGATCAGGCAGGCAGGCAGAGGGGTTAGGGGTAATCAGGCATGTAGGCAGGCAGAGGGGTTAGGGGCAACCAGGCAGGCAGGCAGGTGAGCGGTTAGGAGCCAGCGGTCCTGGATTGTGAGAGGCAGTTGGACATCCCCTGAGGGGTCCCAGATTAGAGAGGCTGCAGGCCTGGCTGAGGGACCACCCCCCTCCCCCATGCATGAATTTCATGCACCGGGTCTCTAGTAAATGAATAATTGGGCAGAATAATTGGGCAACTGGCTCCACCGGCTGCCACTGGACAAAATGTCTGATTGCCACTGATCCCATCCGACCGAGAGTCCCAAAGAATCCAGACCTGAGCAGGGGAAACCCAGTCTCTCCCTTTGTGGCTTTTCTCTGATTCGTCAGCAGGAAGTATTCACTTTCCTCAGCAGAGTTCCCTTTTGTTACATCAGCCTTGGTGCAAATGCATAGGTATTTTACCCATCTATTTATCTCCTTGGCCAGCAGGAAATGGCAAATGGCAAAGTAAGGGGAAGAATGGGCAACCAACCCAGGCTAACCTATGGGTCGGGTCAAGAGACAATGAAGTGGTTTGCACTCGCACAATACCCTTAGTTCTCAAGAAATAAACCCGAAGAGCAATCAATGATGGTCACAAGTATTGATCACATTCAAGCAATAATCACCCTCTGAGGGTCACGGGAAAGCAATCCCATCTTTTCCCCGATCCTCTTGCCTAGGAAGTAGCAGAGATCTCTGTGTGATACCCAAGTGGTCGATTCCAGCTGATAAAGCTGGGATACTTTATCACTCAAGTATTCATTTATTTAGGAAGTCATTAAAAATATATATATTTTATTGATTTCAGAGAGGAAGGGAGAGGGAGAGAGAGATAGAAACATCAAAGATGAGAATCATTGATCGGCTGCCTCCTGCACGCCCCCTTCTGGGGATCAAGCCTGCACCCCAAGCGTACGCCCTGACCTGGAATAGAACCGTGACCTCCTGGTTCACAGGTTGATGCTCAACCCCTGAGCCACAATGGCCGGGCTAGGAAGTCATTTTTATTGAGTAACTAGCTACTCTATGCACAAACCCAAGGATCTCATGGTGCTTTAAGAGAGAGGAAACCATTCCCAAAGAAAGTTTGGGAATTCTTTCCCTTGCCTCTATTTATTTCAATGATCCACTTCCAATTATGTTTCTTGAAAGTATGAATGAACTGTCCAAGAGGAGAAAAAACTGTGAACATTGTCTTCTGTGTTCTTTGAAGGGAAGGCTTTCTATTGTTCCCACGGGGGGCACTAGAATGATCTAAGTCGAGAAAGTGCCCAATAACTGGTAGCCGGTAGCCAGAGTGGCCATTTCTGCTTATGGCAGCGGCACGGGGCGATGCAGGATTATGCATTTTCCTGCCTCAACATGTGACTAGGAACCAGGGGATGTAACGACACTACTGCCTGCCAAAGACATTGAGAACTTCACAAAGTGCTGGCGCTGCTCCGCTGTCCTGACACCTCATTTATCTCAGGGAGCGGGGGTGCGGGGG
>NW_005871516.1:649299-704762 GCF_000147115.1 Myotis lucifugus
GCTCGCGGCTGGTGGGATGGGGGACGGTGTGATAACTCTGTTCTAATTGTGCAGAAATCATGACTCAAAGGGAAGGCAAGTTACTGTTGTAGATTCTGTTCCCTAGAGAAGGTACACCCTGCAGGAGGTGGGTGAGGGGTGGGGGTGGCAGGGTGGGGATAAGGGGAGAGAAGAGAACACAGAATTTCATGACTGATATCGCATGATGTTTCACATTATGTTATGGTGACCAAAGGGAGTGATATATTCCTGTTTCTACTTCCTGGAAAGTATTCAGGGGATTAGGATGGCTGCCTAAGGGGCGGGGAAAAAAAGAAAAAGAAAAGAAAGCAACAAAGACCGCATGCCTGGTACAAGCATATCACTTGAAAGATACTGTCTTTGCTTTCTGACCTCCCTCCTTCCCTCTCTCTCTCTCCCTGTCTTCTTTCCTCCATCCCTTCCCTCTTCCTCCTCCTCCCCCATTCCTCCCTTGTCCTTTTTTCTTTTTCTGTATTATTAGAACGTATCTAAGAATCTGTGGATTTTAAACCTTAAGACTTTCATTGTTTTCTTCAAGTCCTTAAGCTTGGAACACAGAATAATTTCAAGATCTTCATCTCCTTCATTTAGAAACCATTTCTTTTTATTTGCCTCTGCCTGTCCTCTCACTTCTCTTTGCAGACCTGGCGTAGCAATCTGCACTCCACGGACAGTTTATCCAGAGAAGGGGGGTGTGTGTGGTGGTGAAATTTTTGTAAGAGACTCAACAAGAATCCTCTGGCAGAAAATTTTTCAAAAGGGATTCCCTGGGAGATTATGTTACTTTCTTCCCCGAGTTCCCCTGGAGACCCAAATGACACCTAGGAAATTAGCATCACTTACCAGAAGAAGCTACACGGAGCATTTAAAGTTATGACTTTCCAGGAAAGCACAGAGCCACGTGTGAATAGGGGCAGCGTGAAGCCGGCTTTAAGCGGCAGTGTTACTGTATACTTGGACAGGAAATGTGCATCAGAAATCCAATACTCACTGTGATGATATCACGGTAAGTAACTCATTTATCTTAGTTTGAAGGTAATAGCTTGCCAAGCCAGGGCTCAATCAGGAGGAACATTAGAGTTCTCGCTGTAGGACTAAGTTTTCCGGTAGGATCTCATTCGCTTCGATTGGTATGTAGGCAGCACGGGGCTGGAGCCGCCATGTACAGGCTAGCGGGGGCCGGTGTGTGCGTCTCTTCCCCAATCCGTGTTCAGTGACTTCAGGTTGCTCACTTGAAATCAGCCATGGTGGGAGTATTTACACCAGGGAAATTGGCAAACGCTACAAATCAGCACCTCACCCCCCAGTCCTAACAGCTGGTGGTTAAACATCCACCAGACACCAGAGAAGGAAGAAGAGATAACCGTGGCCCATGTTTCTACTTCATTACAATATTAGTTCATGATTTGCATAGATGTGGCTGACACCAGCATGTCGTCTATCTGTTCCTGATGAAAATGACCAAGAGAACAGCACTCTGGGATATGATCTTGTTGGTTAGGATAGTGAGTAGCTATAGCATTGATCCTCTCTGTCCCTTCCCAGGAGAATCAGTAAAAGGGGAGGAGATGTAACAGATGCAACCAGTGTCGCCTTTGGCCCTGAGGGCTGGTGTGAGGGACACAAGTGGGGTTCCTATACCTGTGCACACAGGAAACCTTTTCTGAGTCCCCACGTCACTCCAGTGCCCATTTACCTCCATACAATTTACATCTTGGTTTTATTTTATTTTATTATTTATATATATATTTTTTCTATTGATTTCAGAGAGGAAGGGAGAGGGACAGAGAGACAGAAACATCAATGATGAGAGAGAATCATTGATCGGCTGCCTCCTCCACACCCTTTACTGGGGATTGAGCCTGCAACCCGGTACCCTTCAGTCCACAGGCTGATACTCTATCCCCTGAGCCAAACCAGATAGGGCACATCTTGGATTTCATTGCTCCCATTTTTTTTTTTTTTGGAAATAAACTCAGAGGCTCATAGACACCACCTCTATCCTGTTAGCCTACAACACATCAACAGGCTGCAGCAATGCCCCCGGACTCCAATCTTCCAGCTTTCTTACATGAAAATGTGAAGGCATCCTATATAATACAAGGGTAATATGCAAATTGACCAAACGGCAGAATGACCGGTCGCTATGATGTGTACTGACCACCAGGGGCAGAAGCTCAATGCAGGAGTTGTCCCCTGTGTCAGTGTGCTCCCACAGGGGAGCGCCACTCACCACAGCCGGGCTCACAGCTGGTGAGTGCAGCGGTGGTGACAGGAGCCTCTCCTGCCTCCAAGACAGCACTAATGATGTCTGACTGATGGCTTAGGCCCGCTCCCCATTCAGACATCCCCTAGGGCTCCTGGACTGCTAAAGGGCGCAGGCCGGACTGAAGAAACCCCCCCTCAGTGCACGAATGTTGTGCACTGGGCCTCTAATTTAGAAATAATAGACAAAAGACCAGAATCTTGGGATGGAATGGCCAAAACAGATCAAGCAGAATCATCGGTGCTCTAAAAATCATTTGTAAAAATAAAACAAAAGAAATACAATTGTATTTGGCTTCCAAGAGTTAAACAAAAGAGATAGAAACATCAACGATGAGAGAGAATCATTGATCAGCTGCCTCCTACACGCCCCCTACTGGGGATAGAGCCCACAACCCGGGCATATGCCCTTGGCCGGAATCGAATTTGGGACCCTTCAGTCCGCAGGCGGATGCTCTATCCACTGAGCCCAACCGGCCAGAGCAAAACAAATTGCCTTTAGAGGGGGAATCTCAGAAGGTTGAGGGCTGGTGATGGCGTGGAGGCCACAGGGGGACCCGCGGTGGAGGTTTATCTGACTAAGAGGCAGTTACAGTGAAGGAAAGCCTGGCGTCGCGGGTTCGCTTTGTCGGAAGCTCAGTGAGCGGCCCTTCCTCCTGCAAATCCTGCTGGAGAGGAGCACAGGCGAGTGTCTGCACAGACGGCTCCCAAGGCGCCGGGCACAGCCGCCGTTAGTCACCGGAGTGGGAAGTTGGGGACTTGTTTTATGTGCAGGAACAAAAGACTTTCTTTTTTCCAATTTTGCAAAGCTGAGCCTTGAAACTCAAGGACAGGGAAATGGCTCCTAGCTCCCCCCTTTATATAAAACCTGCTTCTCTCCCTTTTGTTTTTGCATTTGTCTACTCTTGTATGATATTTAGCAGGTAACATTCTGTGTGGCATGTGTGTGAGGGCAGGGGGCTGTGTCACATTTATTTCATGGCCCCAGTATCACTAGCATAGGATCCTGTGGGTGCTCATACACAGAACTAATTTAATCTTAGTTTTACCTTTTTGGGGAGATTTTTATCCACCTGTTATTAACTCAATAAATGTATTAAGCACATGGTGAGGTCTTTATATGCATTGAATTCAATAAAAATTTTCTGCTATGGGTCCTCTGTTTGGGAATTTTTAGTTTTCAAAAGAGAGTTTTTGTACATTATTTAGTTTATTATATCCATTGTATGTTATATAACTACTAGAGGCCTGGTGCATGAATTCATGCACATTGAAAGGAAATTAATTAGAAGAAATATTTTAGAGGCTGGGGAGGGACCGCGGGAGGTTGGCTCCAGGGTGTGTCCAGCCCTACACCCAGTTCCTATTGGCCAGACCCCACCAGCAAGCTAACCTACGTGTCTGAGTGTCTGCCCCCTGGTGGTCAGTGCACATCATAGCAACTAGTCAAGCGGTCGACTGAACTGTCGACCAAATGGTCAGACACTTAGCATGTTAGGCTTTTATATATATAGATCCTAAACTCCCAGCACTCCTCTTGGCATATAGCTGATTCTCAACAAATGCTCATCTCTCTTTCCATTCCCCGAATGGACTCAGATTATTTAGTTGAGTGTGTTCTGTGATCTCAGCGGTTCTCTGGGCCACCTTAGCTGCGTGTGTCCTCAGGCGGGCTGGGCAGAGGACAGTGTACACACATACACCCTGCCCTCCACCACCACCTCCACCTCGGCTTGCTCACAGCTACGCACAGCTCCAGCGGAGGGAGGCCCTGTGGGATGAAGCTTGCCTCATTGGCTCTGGGGACCAATGATCCTGTTTACATCCTGGTTTTGTCACTACTTTGCTTTACTTTCCCATGTTATTTACCTCTCTAAGCCTCAGTTTTCTCATCTTTAAGATGAGGATAAACTCAAGAGGGTTGGCCGCAAGCAGGGTTAAGAGAGATGACAGAGGTGAAGACCTCGCACTTCGTTATCAATGGTAACTGTTTTTGGCATTATTGTTAGACGTTTCCCTGTGTAGCCAGCTCACAGAGGGTGGCCCATTTCCCTGTCCCCTCACCTTGGTGCTCCAGAGAGGATGGGATGAGCGGGGCCACGGGGTTGGCAATCCAGGAGAAAACCTAGCCATTCAAAATTTGAAATAAAATCTTGTTCCCGTTCCTGTTCTGTGCCCCCTGCCTGGGTCTCAGGGGCCCTTCTCCCTTAGAATTTACTTCCTTCTCTGTCCTCTGACTGAGTCCCCTCCCCACGACCCTCCATACACACAACCTCAGGCCACGCATCAGTTCTGCTCCATCCTAGGGGGTTAAAAATACCTCTGCCATCTTTCTGTTAAGAATGTGTCTTCTCGCCCTAGCCGGTTTGGCTCGGTAGATAGAGCATCGGCCTGCGGACTGAAAGGTCCCAGGTTCGATTCCGGTCAAGGGCATGTACCTTGGTTGCAGGCACATCACCAGCAGGGGGTGTGCAGGAGGCAGCTGATTGATGTTTCTAACTCTCTATTTCTCTCCCTTCCTCTCTGTAAAAAATCAATAAAATATCTATTTTTTAAAAAAGTGTCTTCTCTCCAGATGTGTATCTCCCATCCCTCAGCTAAGGACCTAAGTCTCCTGGGGGTGGGGAGGTTGGGGGTTCTGGAGGGGTATGAAGCAAGTCTCACTTCACATGAACATTAATGAGTGATCAGTGAGCAGAAGGCACAGGGAGACAGTCTTCAGAAATGTCTACATTCAAAGATGGATTTTTGGGGGGCGGGGAGGGGGATAGTAAATCCCCAACACTAAACACATCCAAGCTGAGAGACCAATGTTATTGGATTTAAATGATGGGAGGAGGCCCTAGACGGGTTGGCTCAGTGGATAGAGCATTGGCCTGAGGACTGAAGGGTCCTGGGTTCGATTCTGGTGAAGGGCACATACCTCAGTTGTAGGCTTGATCCAATCCCTGGCCCTAGTCGGGGCTCATGTGGGAGGCAACCAATCGATGTGTCTCTCTCACATTGATATTTCTCTCTGTCTCTCCCCCTCCCTTCCATTCTCTCTAAAAATCAATCGAAAAATATTCTTGGGTGAGGATCAACAACAACACCACCACCACCACCAACACCACCACCAACAGCAACAAAATGCTGGGAGGAGGACCGATAAGATGCCCGAACCCAAGATACCACGATTCTGTCAAACTTTCATGTTATTTTGACATTATGATCATTATGTAACTATGCAGAAACTTCATTTCTTTGACATCGCCTTTCTCCTTTCTTTCTGTTAGCTTCACACTGGCCTCATCCGGCACCACTGCCTTTTCCCTTGCACGACACCCCCTTAATCATCGAACCCTCAGGACAATGAGGTTCTGAGCATGAAATAATCTTAGGAACAAAGCCTCCTGTCCACTGACCTCGGAGACTGAGATTCAGTCAAACTAGAGACAACATCTAGGCCTCCGTAGTGTTTCAGCTTCAGACCCAGAAAAGCCAAAGGATGCCATCAACCCTGCCCTTGTGAAGCCAGACAGAGAAACTCCGTGGCTGACATCAGGACCAGATTCAAGGATCAGCTACTACCTACCCTAGTGCCAACCAACCAATCAACAGACACCAAGACCCTAACTTCCCTTAGTCCCCTGTATGCCCCAACCCCTAGAAACCATCAAGGAGCCAGGTGTTAGAACACTAGTTCACCTGTGCCTCTGGGTTTAGCACCTTTTCCGTAAATAAACCTTTACTTTCTCTGCTGCAAACTCCATGTTGTATCTTTTGGGCTTTGATGCTCACAGACGAACGAACCCCTTTGGTTCAGAAACAATGATAATATTTTAAAATTAAAAAGTTTCAGACAAAAGTGGGACAGACTGTCACACACACACACACACACACACACACACTTCACCCACATTTGCAACTCCTTTGCACATTCAATGAGGGTGCAATGGAAAAAACTCCAGTGAAATCAAGACCTTCCAATTTTCGAAGAGAGCACTCCACAACAATCAGGGCAGACTCGCAGCAGATGAACTGCAGTTCTCATTTAGTTAATCCGTTTTTCTCACGCAAAAAGTAGCCCAGCCACTTTTTTTGAAGACTGAGCGGGGACATCTATATATATAAAAGCCTAATATTCAAAGTGTCCCCTCGGGAGTTCGACGGACCAGGAGTTTGATCACTTGCTATGATGTGCACTGACCACCAGGGGTGGCATGAAACAAAGGAAGGCCCTGGCCAGCAGCCGGCAGCCACGAGGGACCCTACCTGTGCACGAATTTTGTGCACTGGGCCTCTGGTTTGTTAATAAAAATTCGTGCCCGGCCGAGTGGTTGAGCATCGACCTATGAACCAGGAAGTCACAGTTCAATTCTGGGTCAGGGCACAGGCCCGGTTTGCAGGCTTGATTCCCACTAGGGGCATGGAGGAAGCAGCCAATGGATGATTCTCATCATTAATGTTTCTATCTCTTCCTCTCCTTTCCATTCTCTGAAATCAATTATATATATATATTGTATGTATGTGTGTGTGTATATATATCTACACTAATAAAAGAGAAACATGGTAATTAGCGTACGACCGCTACCCTTCCCATTGGCTAATCAGCATATCCTTATGCAAATTAACTGTCAGCCAAGATGGCGGCTGGCAGCCAGGCAGCTTGAAGCGGAACATGAGGCTTGCTTGATCCAGTGACGCAGGAAGCCAAGGTTTCCCGCCTGCTGCCGCCTGCTCTGAGCTCCTGAAGCAACAGCTCCAAAAGATACGATGTTTCAATTATAGACTCTAAAAGATGGCGGTTAATTTGCATATACCAGTTGCGAGGGAAGACTGAGGACAACATGGAGGCCAAGTGGTACAGAAGGGAGCTAAGTAGAGGCTGCGAGGACAGAAACGGAGCCAAGGCTGCGGAGGTGGGAGGTGGGAGGTGGGAGGTGGGAGGGCAAGCCCAGCCAGAGAGGCTTCGAGGAGGGGCAGCGGCTCGGAGGGGAATGGGCAGCACCTGGGAGCGGGAGGGGAAACCCACCAGGGGGCCTGGGAGCCGGAGGGGAAACCCGCCAAGGCGCCTGGGAGCAGGAGGGGAAACCCGCCTCAGGGCCCGGGAGTGGGAGGGGAAACCCGCCTCAGGGCCTGGGAGCGGGAGGGGAAACTGGCCACAGCGCCTGGGAGCTGAGGGGAAACCCGCCACAGGGCCTGGGAGCGGGAGGGGAAACCCAGCAGGAGTGGCTGGGAGCAGGAGGGGAAACTGGCCACTGCCCTGTCACAGGGACAGGCGTCCTCTGGAGCCAGGCCGCTCTGAGCCTGTAGGCCCGTGCATAGGCCCTGTCACAGGGACAGGCGTCCTCTGGAGCCAGGCCGCTCTGAGCCTGTAGGCCCGTGCATAGGCCCAGAGCGGCCAAAGTCCGGAATGCCGGGCCTACGCTTGCAGGTGCCAAGTGGCCAGGGTTGGGGTGGGAACATCCCCAGGACCCAGGCACTCCAAGCTGGCCAGGAACAGGGCGGGAATGTCCCCTGCAGCGAGTGAGCAGACAGCAGGGCCCTGCTTGCCACTGTCCGTGGCAGCGAGGGGCAAGGAGTCCCTTGCAGGGCCCCCACAGAGAGCAGACACCAGGGCCCTGCTTGCCCCTGACCCCAGCGGCGAAGGACAGGCAGTCCCCTACAGAGAGCAGACACCAGGGCCTACGGTGGCGTCAAGCAGGCAGGTCCGCAGAGAGCAGAGGACCATGGGGAGCAGGTCTAAGCCATCAGTAGGACATCCCCTGAGGGCTCCCAGATTGGAGAGGGTGCAGATAAGGCTGAGGGACCTCTCCTTCCCCGTGCACGAATTTCGTGCACCGGGCCCCTAATATATATATATATATATATATTCCACTTTGCATGTTCCTCTTGTGTAAGTCCATTGCTGTAGGCCAGCTTGATTTGAATGGCAGGAATCTGTCCAAGTTGTGAACGTATTCAATAAATTGGAACACTTACCTGGGAGAAAAGGGAAATCCCAGTGTTGAGTGCATATTTGAATCAGGCTGGTCTCCTGGGAATAGCCTAGATGCTTTATTATTAGGTCTTCAATTTAAAACCCATCTTTCATTTGACACTTGAATCTTTATTCTTAGGGCCTCTTAGGTTTTCTACAATTTTCAGCAGAAAATGATTCAGCAAGATTCACTGCATACTTGCTAGGTACAAGGCACTATGGTAGGCCTTGGGGGAAAGAGAGAAACATCAGAAATAGAAAGCTGAATAAGACCTGGTACCTGTCTAAAGAAATTTAAAATCTACTGGGAGAGGAAGTAATGGCTAATACTGTCGGTTAGATTATTGAGTTGTTTTATTGGCTTAACATACTTTAACCAAGAGGTATAAAAAAAAGACTTGCAGAAAAAATTTCTTAAGTAAGGACACTGGGCAGAATAACATCAAAATGCTAATGGTCATTGTGTTATAGCACTGAAATTCAGTCACTCATTGTTATTTTGCTAGTTCCAGATTTATTCAATATGATTATAAATCTTTATAATGACCAAAAACATAAATTTTAACATTCTTCTAGAGTATGTTCTTTCTCCTTAAAAAACATAACTATGATGTCTTTAATATAAGAATTTTCTTTGAGGGACAAGGGAATATAAAGTTGAAATCAATATCATAATGAATAGAATTTATCTAATTTATGGCCTGTCTATGGTTCTGTAGCTATATACATACATGTCTGCATACCTAAATGGTTTCATATAGATGCATATAAAACACCTATATTTATTTCACACACATATGTGTATTCACATACACACATATGCACATAACATATTCATTGCCAACTCTAGAATGTTCTTGAACGAATGAGGGCTGTTTTGGTTTCTGTTCCTTGGCTCTTGCATTATTCTAATGATTGGAAAGACCGAATCTCACCTTTTACTTTTATTAACACTGGTATCTGTGGTGGAGAGTAAAGAACACTGACTGGTTGGTCAGCCTAAGCTCTGGGTTCAAATCCTGACGGTATCACTCAGTACTTTCCCCTCTCTGTGTGGGGATGCACGTTTCTCAGCCTCCCACCTGAATATTCTTTGGAGGAATGGAGAAGTCGGCCAGGTCCTTGTTGATACCAGTAAAGGCCACCGAGTCGCCTGGTTTAGGGATAGGAGGACAAAATTGAGAAGCAGCACTTTGACCTCTGTTGACCTTGGAGGAAGTCTTTGGGAATCTAGCCAATCCCCTCTCTGAGCCTGTTGTAGGTGAAGATTCTGAGACACACGTAGTCCAACTCCAAACACGGTGCTGGCTCAGCACCTTCTGACCCTCCACTACCCATCAACTTGCTCCACCTACTTTTAAAAAAATATATCTTTATTGATTTCAGAGAGGAAGGGAGAGGGAGAGAGAGATAGAAACATCAATGATGAGAGAGAAGCATTGATCAGCTGCCTGCTGCACACCCCCTACAGGGAATCGAGCCTGCAACCCAGGCATGTACCCTTGACTGGAATCGAACTGGGGACCCTTCAGTCTGCAGGCCGATGCTCTATCCACTGAGCAAAACCAGCTAGGGCGCTCCACCTACTTTATAAAGGGTGTTTCCCTGGTACAGTTACAACAAAAACTGGGTGGAGACAAGAACTAGCTACTACAAAATAGCTATTTGTCTAAGGTCTATCATGGGCAAAGGAAGTCCTTACCTCCATCATGTTATTTAATGCCCATGAGACTCCTCCCAATTGGCTACTATTTTCTTTAGTTTGCAGATGTGGCGATGCAGTTCAGAGAACCCAGTGACCAACTCAGGGTGGGCTAGGTAATTGAGGCAGGCGCATCAATCTGACATGTGCTGCCTTCCAGAAGGACCAAGGGCAGAGTGGTGCCACGGCTAAAAAACGATGCAAGAATCAGCTGGTTTTAGGGCTCAAGGAGGACTCAGCAGTAGTTTGATCGGATTTTCCCGTTGCCAGAGACCTTTACTTCAAGGTGAGGAGATAAATTTTCTCCTGTAGCAGCTCTGAACCTTTCTTATCAGTACAGGGGAGAGGGAGGGAGGCAGAGAGGAAGGAGGTGCCCTTCAGCTGTTGAATACACATTTTTGCTTTAAGTCCATTTTTTTTTGTTTTGTTGTTGTTGTTTTTAAAGAGAAGGAGGAAAGGAGAGAGAGAGAAACATGGATGTGTGGGAGACACATCAATTGGTTGCCTCCAGTACACCCCCCAACTGGGGACCAAACTCGCAACCTAGGTATGTGCCTAGACCTGGAATCGAACCCATGACCTTCTGGTGCATGGGATGATGCTCCAACCAATGGAGCCACAGAGGCCAGGGCTGCATGAAGTCCACTTTGAGCGCCATCCTCGACTATATACTTAAACAGTTTTCTGCTCCCAATCCTTTACTCCACCCTGGCTCTCCTCTTCCATGTGCACGAGAACCTACTGAGACCAAGCTTGTTGTGAAGGTCAAAATACAACATTCACTGATAATAAAATGACTCTGAACATTTAAAAGAGCAGACGAGGGCATAGGAGATGAAAATTGAGGAATTTTTAAGAAAGGGGTTAGTGCCTCTAGTCCTGTGCCTGACATGGGTCTATGAAGCACTGGGTCTGGTCAGTTACCCTCCCTCAGTGGTAAGGGGGCTACTACAAGCCCAGAGGCCAAGACTGTATGAAGGGGAAAGTCAGTGGGGAGCCACCGGGACTCACGCTGAAGGCGGCCCCACCCCCACGCTAAGGCAGTCAGTGGATGCTGGTGGGTGGCGGCTGCACCTCCAGACACTGACCATCGTGAGATGATGGGCTGGCTTCTGTGCCTCATCCCTTTGGTACTCGTTCCATGAGCAGTAGCTCCGCCAAAGGGCAAGGGTCGCCAGCTCCAGATGAGTGCATTACCACTGAAGTCCCATTGTCCTGGGCTCAGGGTCCCTCTTCCCGCTAATCGAGTCATGGGAGCGCTTCAGCCGCTCAGGCCTGCAGGGAATGGAGCTTCTGGAACGGGCTGCACCGCAGCTCTAAGGGACGGAGCATGGCAACCACATCCCGGCGCCATAAAAATGACAGACTGCCGACTTCCATGCAGCATCTCTCAGCCTCTTTCCGTTAAAATGAGTCGGCTGGCCTATAAATGGAAATGGCCAAGGAGCTGACATTGTTTTTCTTTGCTTATCTTCCCACCCCTTCTTGGGTCTATTGGTGGAAATAATGAGACGAGCCAGGTCCTGAATGTCACGGTGAAGAATTTGCAGCCTTATCTGGCGTTCCCATGAGGCCCTTCCTCCCACCGCGGAAAGGAACCCAGGCCTTATCTACCACCAGGGCACGTCAATAAACCTTCATTTCCCTTCTTGTCATTTCATATCGGTATATGTACGTTTCACACGGAACGGGGGAGTTAACAGTCAAAAAACATAATTTATAAAGGTAATCACCGTGCACAAGACGGTAAAACACAATGCGTTGAAGTTTAATTCTTAACAAAAGAACCAAATCTATTCTGTGACTCAAAATGCTATATTCGGGCTATAATTCTTTTTTAACCCACAACTATGTCATATAGAAAGAGGACGCAATAACATGTGTACGTGTATGTGAAGAATAAGAAAAAACACCCTTATATCCACTATTCATGTGACCAAACAGAACACTGCCACCTGGATTCCCCAACCAGGCTGCACCCCAAGACACCGATACTGATTCTGCGATCGCCATACCTCTGCTTTCCTCTACATTTTATCGTCTATGTACCTTTAAACAAGGGTTTAGTTTTACTGATTTGTGCACTTGCTTCTTCCTTCATTGTCATGTGTGTGAGACGCCCATGCTCACTTGTCATTTCCACTTCGTATAATATTCCCATGTACGGGTCTACCACGCTGTCTTTACTCTCTCCTCTGTGTGAGACACTGGCTCCTCTCCCATTGGTTCTGCATCATCTGGTGAATAGAAACAAGGACAGATAAACTGGAAATAGTGAAATCAGTTTCCCACGGAGGGTGGGGGGGTCGGGAGTGGGTACCAGCAGAAGAAATATTTTTATTGGAACACCTTTTTAAACACCTCTTTTGCCTTGGAACCATGTTAATATGCTGCATAGTCAAGAAAATAATTCAACAAGAAACAAAAATAATTTTTAAAGACACTAACATTTTTTATCAACAGAAAGAACTGCACCTATCAATTTTTAAAAAATATTTTTATTGATTTCAGAGAAGAATGGAGAGGGAGAGAGATATAGAAACATCAATGATGAGAGAGACTCAATGATCGGCTGCCTCCTGCACACCCCAAACTAGGGATCGAGCCTGCAACCGGGGCATGTGCCCTGACCAGGAATCAAACTGTAACCTCATGATTCATAGGTTGACGCTCAACCACTGAACCAGGCTGGCCAGGCCTATCAATTTTTAATACTGAAAACTACTAATGCAAATACCCTTTAAAGCAGTATTTTGTATATATAGAGGCCCAGCACGCATGAAATCATGCGCAAATAGCTTGCTTCTGCTTGCCTCAGCTGGCTGCCCCGCCCATTGCTGCTTATAGCCTGTGCGCAAGTAGCTGGCGCCATGCCCCGCCCACCACGAGAGCTGCTGCTCATTTGGTCAGCGTCACAACCACAGGCCTTTTATGATATAGATGATACCATGCCCCGCCCGACACGAGAGCTGCTGCTCATTTGGTCGGTGTCACAACCACAGGCCTTTTATGATATAAATGATTGTTGATCTGTGTCCAAATTTACTTCATGATCCACACCATATATATATCCCTCAGGGGATGTCCTACTGATGGCTTAGGCCACAGAGGCTCGGAGCAGGTGCCGTGTGTGTGTGTGTGTGTGTGTGTGTGTGTGTGTCCACGCCCCCAGCCGCGTCAGAGGCTCAGAGAAGGCGCTCCTCTGTGTTGTTCTCTCAGGCTCAGGGCCTCGCCTAGCCCCTCCTCCTGAGCTAGTTGTGACCTTTACAGAGTCCCGACCTCACTTGCATTATATATATATATATATATATATATATATATATATATATATATATAGAGAGAGAGAGAGAGAGAGAGAGAGAGAGAGAGAGACACTCTAGCTTTAACTCTGAAGAAGAGAAGAAATGACTGGCGCGTTCTCAGCAGAGCAGTCAGATGGTCTGCCCGAGGGAGTGGTAACCTCACTGCTGTGTGGGCCTTAGAGCGGAGGCACTGGGTAGGGTCTAGCGCCGGCATCCAGGGGAGGGAGGGTCCTGGCTGGAGCCAGGGCGGACCCCGTGAAGTGGCTGTTTGAACTCTGGGTGTAACTTGGAGGTAGACAAACAAGATTTGCTGGTGGGTTGTATGTAAGTTATTCCACAAAGAGACGTGTCAAAATGAATTCAAGGATTTGACCTGAGCAACTGAAAGAACAAAGTGGCCATTTACTTTTTGGAGAAGAATAAGAAAAAGCACATTTTTTGGGGGAGTGGGTGGAGGAACTAATAGGAGTTTAATTTTGAATGTGCAGTTCGATGTGTATGATATGTTAGAATGTCCTATCAAGTGGATGGTTGGATATAGGCATCTGGAGTTTAGTAATGAGTCTGTGGGCTAAACAGAAATCAGGAGCCAGCAACAGAAAGCTGCCATTCAAACCCAGGAGAGTGGAGGAGGTCCCCAGGGGACCCTCTGGAGTTTAGGCCCCTGCTACCTAACTCGTAGCCTTGCCAATGACCTCACATCAGTCATGACTGCTGGTCTGTGTCCACATTTGCTTTATGATCCACGCAATACCTCAGTGGGCACCATCATTTGTAGTTACATTTGTCAAATTGTAAATCTCAACACCCATCTAAAAAATATTTGTTGTCTTTTGCTTAGAAATACCAGGCAACCGTGAATGAATCATTTCCCTCAGACCTTAGAAAATGTGAGTGGGAGAGGCAGGGCAGTATGAAAAAGAGAGAGGATGGCCGGGCCGGAGTGGCTCAGTGGTTGAGCATCGACCTAAGAACCAGGGAGTCACAGTTCAATTCCCAGCCAGGGCACATGCTCGGGTTGTGGGCTCCATCCCCAGTAGGGGGCGTGCAGGAGGCAGCCGATCCATGATTATCTCTCATCTTTGATGTTTCTCTCTTTCTCTCCTTCTCCCTTCCTCTCTGAAATCAATAAAAATATATTTAAAAAAACAATAAAAAATAAAAATCTATCAATTACTATATAAGATTCCCCATAAGGTAATATATATGTTCCAAGACCCCCAGTAGATGCCTGAGACTGCAGATAGTATGAACCCTATGTATGCTATGTTTCTCCCTATAGATACGCACACCAATGATAAAGGGTAATTGCTAAATTAGGCACAAGAGAGGATACCACTGATGACTAATAATGAAATGGAACAATGATAACAATATGCTGTAATAAAAGTGATGGTCGCTCTCTCTTTTGCTCTAGATCTTACTGTACTGTTCTCACCCCTCTTCTCCTCCTTGTGTGACGTGACATGACCCAGAGTCTACGTGAGGAGATGCATGGGACAAAGGGGTGATTCACGTCCCGGGCGGGACAGCGCGGGACTGCAAGAGATTTCATCACACTCCTCGGGATAGCGTGCGATAGTGTGCAACTTAAACACTTAGGAATTCCCTACTTCCGGAACTTTCCATTGAACATTTTTGGTCTGCAGTTGACCACGGGTAACTGCAGATAAAGGGGCAGAACTACTGTACAGAGTGTAGCAATGGGTCATGGAGAATCAGTCTGACCCAAAGCCACCTGCTCCCAATGAAAATGGAAGTCTAAACAGTTCAGACAGTATTTATGACCAAGGGCTCACACACAGTATAAATGTAGTGTTTAGTAAACTAGAGAATCTATAGTGGAGGGTGGGACAGAGACATGCCCCTTAAAATAATTAATTTGACCGCACCGAGGTTCTAATCAGAGGAGAGTCTATCCATAGACTTTACAATGATGAGCAATTTATCAAGAATTAAAGTTCGCCACTTAGAATGATTGATTGAGGACAGGCTTAGAGGAGGAAACACTTGCTCAGTTTCTTGACTTCATCAGCACTTCTAATCAAAGGCCCAGAGGGTGGGCATGTCACCAGGACTCGGCCATAATGAGGTCTCAGTTCTGCGATGTTCAGAGTATGTGACCTTGATCTTTACATCTAATAAAAATGCACACCTGTCTTTTTAAATATATACTGTTCTTGATTTCAGAGATGGAGGGAGAGGGAGAGAGAGAGAGATACATCAATGATGAGAGAGAATCATTGATTGGCTGCTTCCTGCACGCCCCACACTGGGGATGGAGCCCACAACCCGGGCATGTGTCCTGTCTGGGAATCGAACCATGACCTCCTGGTTCATAGGTCGAGGCTCAACCACTGAGCCACACTGGCAGGGCGATGCACCTCTCTTGGTATCACACGGAATCTGGGTTTTCAGGACCTTGCTTACCAGATTCAAACGACCGCTAAGCACATCTCCTCCTCTACCAACACTACGGGGTTTGAGAGCCTAACTCTGATTTCCCTCCGAGGAGCGATAACATTTGTGAATAGGAAGGTGAACGTCTCCGGGCACAGATATGTGTGGAGTTTTCCCGAGATTTATGGCGCTCGCAACTTCCTGCTCTACCCAAGGATCACTTGTATATAAATCTGGTGAAGAAATTTCCATCTTTGTTGACAAATACACCCCTGGAGGAATGGCCCCCGGGAAAGCAATATTCTACACCCTGTGACTCTGGTGGTGCCCATCAATCCTGATGCCAGGACGGGCACCTGGGACTCCAGAAATAATTAATTCCACCACGAGAGTACATCGAATAAATAAGGGCTAAAATTAATCAAAATGTGACCAGGGTTTCAATCAGGCAGCTCGGGGCTTGACAAGAAGAATGTAAATGTTACCGCAAGTCACATCCAACCCGTCAGCGAGTGGAATCCGAGTGCAGAGAAACTGGCCCGAGCCCACGACGGGAAACCTCGGTGGGCCCCTGAGGTGGACGATGCCCTGAATTGGCCAGTCTTCTCTCACCTCTGCCAAGGTCTCTCAGTGAGAAAAAACTCAAATCTTTAAACGCGTGGCTACTTTCTTAATTCTTAAAAAAATATAATGGTGCCCAGCTGGTGTGGCTCAGTGGTTGAGGGTCAACTGTGAACCAAGAGGTCATGGTTTGATTCCCGGTCAGGGCACATGCCTGGGTTGCGGGCTCGATTCCCAGTGTGGGGCGTGCAGGAGGCAGCCAATGATGATTCTCTGTCATCATTGATGTTTCTCTCTCTCTCTTCCTCTCCTTCTTCTCTGAAATCAATAAAAATATATATATTTAAAAATATATCTCTCTATCTTTATCTCTATCTCTATCTCTATCTCTATCTCTATCTCTATCTCTATCTCTATCTCTATCTCTATTTAATGTTATAATCCTTCAAGCTTAGCTTTAGAGGGATTTATCTTTGGGTTCCCAGCCAAACACACTGAGCAATGGTGGCCATCACAGGATGTACAGAGTATTTGTTTGGAGAGCAGGATGGACGGTGTCTCAATCACCCTTACACACAGGAGGCGCTTGATGCACGGTTGTGAAATAAACGAACAGGTTCAAGGACTCCATAAATCACAAGAAGCTCCTCAAGCATGGACCATTCTGTCAGGGTCTGTAGATAAGCTATCACCTCATTAGAATAACACACCACTCAAGCAGGTGAAAAATATGAAGCTTGAGAATCCAAGCTCCTGGTTAAAACAAGGATAACAGAGCTGCAAACCCAGGTGCACAGACGCACCCAAGACTTAAGGACTGGACGGCATCGATGCTCAACACGAGATGGTTTTGCTACTTGTTTCCGACCCATCCTTGCAGACCTCCCATAAACAAGCTGCACTTGGACATCACCTAGAAGCCACGCCCTCCGCCAGCTGTGCCCAGTCAATGCCCAGATACCTCCGGAACCTGAACTCAGAGGAAGAAACCAACTGATCAAAGAGATCAAAGGGCCTCCTTGGATGGCTGATTTGGGCTTGACTGGTTCCCGGAGATGCTGTTGACCCTTCCTAAGAAAGCAGACTGACCATCTAGGGCAGTGGTCGGCAAACTCATTAGTCAACAGAGCCAACTATCAACAGTACAACGACTGAAATTTCTTTTGAGAGCCAAATTTTTTAAACTTAAACTATATAGGTAGGTGCATTGTTATTGACTTAATTAGGGTACTCCTAAGGCTTAGGAAGAGCCACACTCAAGGGGCCAAAGAGCTGCATGTGGCTCTCGAGCCGCAGTTTGCTGACCATGGGTCTAGGGCAGCCGTGGGCAAACTACGGCCCGCGGGCCAGATCCGGCCCGTTTGAAATGAATAAAACTAAAAAAAAAAAAAGACCGTACCCTTTTATGTAATGATGTTTACTTTGAATTTATATTAGTTCACACAAACACTCCATCCATGCTTTTGTTCCGGCCCTCCGGTCCAGTTTAAGAACCCATTGTGGCCCTCGAGTCAAAAAGTTTGCCCACCCCTGGTCTAGGGCAAGCATGTCAAACTCGCAGCCCGCAGGCCCCATGCCTTGTTATTTGGCCCACGTTAGCCTTTGAGTTTGACATGCTTGGTCTAGGGCACTTCTCCCTGCTTGTCTCCCTCTCTCCTTCCCTTGCATCAGACTGACCATTCTCCAGTTTCTCTGACTCCCTTATATTTTTCCTCCCACAGGCATTTCCCTTAATAACATCCCTAAACATTTAACCCCACCTTGGCATCTGGACTAACACAGCAAGATAAAGGGAAGACCTTTAAAAAATATATTTCTATTAATTTCAGAAGGAAGGGAGAGGGAGAGAGAGACAGAAACATCCATGATGAGAGAGAATTATTAATCAGCTGCCTCCTGCACGCCGCTATTGGAGATCAAGTCTGCAACCCAGGCATGTGCCCTGACCGGGAATCGAACTGTGACCTCCTGGTTCATAGGTTGACGCTCAACCACTGAGCTATACTGGCTGGGCAAGGGAAGAGTTTTTTAGGTAGTACAGCAAGCATAGCATATGAGCTTTTTCTGTGACCCCAGTAAAATTAAGATACCCAGGTACCCAGCCTTCCACACTTCCTGCCATCCCTATAAAGAGGTAGCTGCTCTGGGATAAAGGAAGATCTACTGCTTTTAGGTAAACACAGTAACAATATAGTAATGAACACATAATTACATGCATAATATCCTATATATAAAAGGCTAATATGCAAATTGACCAAATGGTAGAATGACCGGTGACTATGACATGCACTGACCACCAGGGGGCAGACGCTCAACACAGGCGTTTCCCCCTGGTGGTCAGTGCGCTCCCACAGGGGGAGCGCCTTTCAGCCAGAAGCCGGGCACATGGCTGGTAAGCGCAGGGATGGTGGCAGGAGCCTCTCTCGCCTCTGCAGCAGCGCAAAGGACCCCTCGGGGGATGTCCGACTGCTGGCTTAGGCCCCATGGGGAGTGGGCCCAATCCAGCAGTCAGACATCCCCCTCAGGGTCCCGGACTGCAAGAGAGACCACAGGCCGGGCTGAGGGACTCCCCCCTCCCCAGTGCATGAATGTCATGCACTGGGCCTTTAGTACATACATAAAGCACAAATTAATTAAATTTACTTAACGTATAAAACCTGAGCACTAAAGCAAAAGGAAACACATTTTACATTTTTAAAGGTGCTAGGGTTAACATTCATTGCACTCTCTGTCACTGTGCTAAGTCATTGAAATACTTGAAATCATCTCGCTTCGTTCTCCCATCCCCTACGACGTACTATTATCATTGCGTTAAGTTCAGAGACGATGCAACTGAAACACAGACAGGCTCAGGGACGAGCCAGGGTCACACACAGCCTGTCATCTTGGATTCCACAGTTCTGGCCCCAGAAGCTGCACTCTGAGCTGCTTTGCTCTCTGCTCTATTATCTGCATCAAGCCTGGTCAATGCGTAGCTGAGTAATCCTCCAGCCCCCAACCTTGGATTGCCTATTCAATGACAATTTCCTGACTGTTCTGGCCACGTGGGGCTTAGGTTCTACCGCTCATGACTTACTTCACTGGGGAAATCTGAAAGAACAAATTCCAGGGGGATTCTACTTCTAAAGGTTGTCCCAAAATTCACGCAAGATTTGAATTTTGTGTGAGCATTAACAACAACAACAACAAAAAATAAAAGCCTAATTTTACTTGGTTTATTGAATCAGATTCTAATATCTGTTGCCCTTCGATCTCAATCCCTTCAATTTGATAAGCATTACCAAGTACCAATTATGGCCCAGGAGCAGGGACAATGAAGACCAATGAAGACCACGGCTTTGCGTATGTGCCAGCAAAGTTGTGGAGGCCGTTTACCCGATGTGCTATTCCATACATAACCCTATACTGTATACTTTATGAATCAATAAAAAATTTACAATTTTCAATTATAAACCTGTGTTTTCTATCAAAATTACTTCTTGCGTGAATTTTGGGACACCCTATAGGAATGCAGCCCATTCTGAGGCAGAGCCCATCACCCAATAACAGCTGGGTGTGCATGTGTGTTTGGGGGCAGGGGACTTTTAAATACATTGCTGGGCTTACAGGATGTGAGGAAACACTCCAAGTGCTCCCTCCCAAGTAAAAACAAATCAAAGAAGGGTAGAGTGGACCTTCATTTTAAACCTGAACGATTTTGCAATCAATTCCTCAAAAACAGGTGGTGGTGGGGGGGATTAGATATGCTGATGTCTGGAGGAGAAGCATCCAACAAAAGAACTTTCCAGTACAGAGGCCCTGGTTGGGAGTGGGTGTGAGGGCGGGCACCCCTTTGCCTGGCCACACTCCATGCTCAACATAGCAGCCAAAGAGATCCTGTTAAAATGTAAGCCAGATCACCTCTCCCCTCTGTTCAAAACGTTCCCCTAGCCGGGCCGGCGTGGCTCAGTGGTTGAGCATCAACCTACGAACTAGGAAGTCACAGTTCGATTCCTGGCCAGGGCACATGCCTGGGTTGCTGGCTCGATCCCCAGTGTGGGGCATGGGGGAGGTGGCCAATCAATGATTCTCTCTCATCATTGATGTTTCTCTCTCTCTCTCTCCCTTCCTCTCTGAAATCAAGAAAAATATATTTTAAAAAACAACAAAGAACTTTTATTGTGCATCTCATCCACAATAAAATCTGAAGTTCTTCTATGGCCAATAAGACCCGACATTATCTAGCTCCAGGCCAGGGCCTCCCCATCTCCCCCTCCCGCTGTCACTGGCTGCAGCTGCCCGGGGCAGCGTGCTCTCCTATCCCCCTGATGCTGTGGATCCCAAGGGCACTGCAGCGAGGCTGCTCGCTGACTGCCGTCCTTTCAAGGGCTTCTCTCCTGCTGAGGGTCCTCCTGGCCCACGCCCACGGCTGCCGGCTGCCTGATGGGCCAGGCTGAACGAACCAAACTCAAACCAAGAGCCTCTATTTTTACAATCCATCTTCTCTCTCTGAGAGTTCTCTCGGCAAATTCCCATAAATCCCACTTCATTGGGCTGAAAGATTTCTTTTAATTACAAAAATATAAATTATTAAGTATTTTTGAGAAATCAGTCTGCATCTTTCTCTCATACTTACATTCGAAAGCCTCAGGGTGCCATCATATTGACTAATAGAGGTGATTAGAAGAGAAATGAAGAGGGGAAATATAGTCTTCTCCATTTACCCACATGTTTATGCGTTCCAGAACTCTTTATTCCTTCCAAAAGATGTGTTTCTATTTGGTGCCATGTCTGTTCAGCCTGAGAAACTTCAGCATTTCTTTCATTTTAAGTGGTCTCATTTCGCCTGCATTTTGTTTCCAAATGAACAGACTTGAATTTTTAGAGTAGTTTTAGGTTTACAAAAGATTTGAACAGGAAGTACTGGGCTTTCTCATAATCCCCCTCCTTCCTCACCTCTGTCTGCCCTGTTATTACATCTTTTTTTAAAATATATTTTATTGATTTTTTACAGAGAAGAAGGGAGAGGGATAGAGAGTTAGAAACATCAATGAGAGAGAAACATCGATCAGCTGCCTCCTGCACACCCCCCAGTGGGGGTGTGCCCGCAACCAAGGTACATGCCCTTGACCAGAATCAAACCTGGGACCCTTCAGTCCGCAGGCCGACGCTCTATCCACTGAGCCAAACCGGTTCGGCCTGTTATTACATCTTACATGAGTTCAATATAGTTGTTGTTGATGAGCCAATATTGGTCCAGTATTATCAACTCCAGCCCACTGCTTACACCACTGTTTACTCTTTGTGTTGGACATTCTATGGGCTTTGACAAATGTCTAATGGCATGTGTCCAGCATTATAGAATCACACAGCATCGTTTCCTGGCCCTAAACATCCTCTGTGCCACCCGTTCATCCTTCTCTTCATCCCCCTGCTTCCCCGGAAACCACTGATATTTTTAGTCTTTATAGTTTTGCTTTTTACAGAATTTCATGTAGTTGGAATCATATAGGGTGATGGTTAACTGTGTGTCAACTAGACTGGGCCACAGGGTGCCCAGATATTTGGTTAAACATTAATCTGGGTGGGTCTGTTATTCTTGGAGCCTGGCTGGTGTGGCTCAGTGGTTGAGTGTCAACCCATGAACCAGGAGGTCACCGATTTAATTCTAGATCAAGGTTGTGGGCTACACCCTCAGGTTGTGGGCTCCATCCTCGGTAGGGGGCATGCAGGAGGCAGCCGATTGATGTGTC
Organism: Myotis lucifugus; assembly: GCF_000147115.1. NCBI lineage: Eukaryota > Metazoa > Chordata > Mammalia > Chiroptera > Vespertilionidae > Myotis > Myotis lucifugus. Next base: position 671,245 of record NW_005871516.1, read on the forward strand.
TCTTTCTCATTGATGTTTCTATCTCTCCATCCTTCTACTTTCCTCTTGCTCTAAAAATCAATAAAAACATATTTTAAAAAATTTAAAGAAAGATACAGCCTTGGAGAGCCTACTATGTACACACTCTGTGATCTATTTCTCTCTCCTGAGTCCTGCCCACGGGGTACAGGAAGGAGGAGAAAAAGTAGATCCTAATGGACTTGCCATGTCTAAGGAAGTTCTGAGGAGAACACAAGACAATAGGACCCTGTTTCTCCCTGATTAGGAGGTTTCGGAGTAACTCCTACCTGCATGGCTTTGTGGGCTCAGGGGAACCATTTTCTCTAAGTTGATGGGTGGGTGAATCACTTTATTCTCAGCTGTTGGGAATTCAAGAAACAAATTTCTTCCAGGGAAATTTCCAGTGCACTGGTGGTAGTGGTGGTGGTGGTGGTGTGTGTGTCCTATTTACTTCTGTAGTTAATCTCTCTCATCCTTGACAATAAGTATGAATGAAAATGTGTCAATATTCCCTGTTTGTTTAACCCAACTTGCCTTTGATGCCAGGAGTTTCCCGGAAGTTAATCCATAGCATGAGCCTTTGGACCCCTCGGGCGCATATCACTATTCAACTTCTAAGGATGAAAGAGTGTGCTTGGCCACAGAAGGGTGTGTTTCCATAGACTCTCCATTCCTAAGGAACATTCTTGGGGAAATGTGTGTCTGTACATGTTGCTTTCACATTAGGTCGTGCACCCGTAGGCTGGCCCCACAGTATTTCCTGAGCAACAACAGCAGCGAGAACAATAGGCTTCATTTTGGTGGCGGCGATGATGAAAAGTGTGCACACTGGTTTATTCCAGTGAAGTTTAGCAAATGAAGACGCAGGCTTCCATTTGTCCTATTCATGACTCGGTGCACAAAAGAGAAGTCACTCGGAGTAGAAAGAGATTATCCATAGGGAAGTTGGCCCTAACAATGAATTCTTGAAAGGATTTGGTTCCACTGGGCCTTCAGAACATTCTAGAACAATTCATGACCGTCCCACGGGAGGGAATGCCACCTCGGAGGACATCCCTGGAGCTGGGCTGGCAGTAAGCAGTTGCCGCTGCTTCAGCTGCTCCTCACCAACTGGGCAGATGGAGGTGGACACTCAACTCTAATCCAGGGTTCAAGGGCAGATCCTGGAACTGTGGCTGCCTCCACAACTCCTTTTAAAATTATATATATATATATATTGATTTCGGAGAGTAAGGGAGAGGGAAAGAGAGAGATAGAAACATCAATGATAACATCAATGATGAGAGAGAATCACTGATGTACTGTCTCCTGCACGCCCTCCACTGGGGATGGAGCCTGCAACCTGGGCATGTGCCCTGACCGGGAATTGAACCGTGACCTCCTGGTTCATAGGTTGATGCCCAACCACTGAGCCACACCAGCCAGGCTGCCTCCACAACTGCTTGACACCCAGGGGTGTGCAGGCTGGGAGCCGCTGCAGGGAAACCTCCCGCGTCCCTGATGTCACATAAGAGCAGAAAGGGCCAGTAATCATGAAGGAGGGCCCCAACCAGTTCTGCACATCTCAAGAGTGCATGTAATTGAGAGTCTGATTTACAAGCAGAATCCTAGCTGCAAGGGAGTCTGGAAAGTGTAGTGTTTAGCTGTCCAGTTTCTTGAACTAGTCCGGGTGTGGCATGGAAGTAGAGTGAGGGCATTCAGAGTCTTCTGCACACCGTTTACCCAGCGGGTGGGTCATAGCTACTTCCTTCCCTCATTGTGCTGTGCACATATTCCCGGTACAGCATTGCATTCTGATGTGCTTATTTATGTAGGTCTGTTCAGGATTATCTGTATATTCCTTGAAAAAGTTGCTTAAATCTCTAGTACCTGGCACATAGCAGAGACCAAAGAAATGTTTGTTAGATGAATGGATGAGTAATCAAATTCTCTTCTTGGCTAGCCTTTGGTTCACAGGCAGGGGCTATGTTTTATTCACTTTGGTATAACTAGCCCCCAGCACTGGGCCGGGTCCACACTTGAGAAGAAAGGAAAGTGCCGTAAATTATATGAAATGTACGCTCTATTATTTTCCTATCCAACCGGAATACCGTTTTAACTCCCTTATACCAAGATTACCATTTCTTTGAACAGATTCCACTTTGAAATCACCTTTTATACTGCCAGAGCCACTTGCTCATTTTCAATCAGTGATTATTCTATTCCTAGCAGGTTTCAAAGAGCTTTTCATGTATTATGTATCCTCATCCTGGGAGGTAGGGACTGTTATTGACCACAATCTCTGAAATGCCATGATCTGAACACTAAATATTCAGTTTAATGAAAAACAAACACCTGGGTACCGCCCCCCTCCCCCCGCAAGGTCAAGAAATGGGCCATTGTCTGCTCCACAGAAGCACACCCTCTCTCCGCCACTGCCCATCCCAAATGACAACCCCTTTTCTCCTTCTTTTAAAAAAAATCATTTTTATTGATTTCAGAGAGGAAGGGAGAGGGAGATGAGAGAGAATCATTGATGGGCTGCCTCCTGTATGCCCTGGGGATCGAGCCCACAACCTGGGCATGTGCCTTGACCGGGAATCGAACCATCATGCGTGGGACAACGCTCAACCAACTGGGCCACCACTGGCCTGGCCTGAGTGATTACTTTTGATCAACAGAAGTATTGTCTTTTAAATGTATTCAATTAATTTTTTCCATTATGCTCAGTAATTTTTCTTTTGCTTAAAAAGTATCTCCTTATCCTGAGCTTTTAAAGGTTTTACCTAACAGTATTCTCCAAAAATTTTTTGCTTCTTACACCTGGGTCTTGGATTGATTTTTGGAGTGAAGTAGAGTTCTCTATGACTGTTTGATTGTTCTAGCACATTTATTAAAAGAGGGCTCTTCTCTCTAGCTCCTCTGCCATGCCTCATTTGTCATAAATCATGTTAATATAAGAGTGACTCTGTATTTGAGTCTTCTTTTTCATTATTTTGCCTATTCCTACAACAATAATAGATTGGCCTACTTTTTAATGAATATTGCTATCATGTGGAACAACTGCTTTCCTATTATTGTTCTTCAATTGTGTTTTGGCTTATTCTTGGTTGTGTATTTTATTATATGCTTTCAGATTAGCTGATCAAGGCATGCAAAGAAACTTGAGATATTAGCTGGATTAGACTGAATTTACACATCAATTTGTGGAGAGTTAACATCTTTAAAACACTGAGTTTTCAATCCAGGAAGGTGGTATATCTCTTGATTTATTCAGATCATTTAAAAATTTCTTAAGAATCTATACAGTTTTCTACATAGAAATTTGTCCAGCTTTTGTGAAGTTTATCTTGCTACATGATATTTTGGATGTTACTGAAAATGGTATTTTTAAAAATTTAAATTTTGTGTCTGTTGATGGTACTGATAATTGGATTTTTGGTTACATAGGGTCTGGGCAGGTTGGCTTTCCACCTGTCCCTCCCTCTGCAGTCTTGGGGGCAACATTACCTCCTCCTGGCCACACGTGGGACAAGACGCACAGAGTATAGCCAACCAGGGCAGCTCACCTGAGCTTCTGTGTCCAGAACCTGCATTGATGAGATAACTATATAGTTCTCTTTTAGTCTGTAAATACGAAGAATTACATTGATTATTTTACTAATGTCAAAAAAAGTATTCATTGGTGGGATAAATACAACTTGCTCATGATTTATCCTGTTTTTTGGTGTTTTTTTTTTAAATCTTCACCCGAGGATATTTTTTCCATTGATTTTAGAGAAAGTGGAAGGGGCGGGGGAAGGGGAGAGGGGAGGGGGAGAGAGAGAGAGAGAGAGAGAGAGAGAGAGAGAGAGAGAGACATTGATTGGTTGCCTCCAGCACTAAGGATCGAGCCTGCAACCCAGGTATGTGCCCTTCACAAGGAATCAAACCTGAGACCCCTCAGTTCATGGGCCAACACCAGCCAGGGTTGATTTATCCTTCTTATGTGTTACTTCTTATATATTACTAAATTCTGTTTGCTGTTTTCCCCATTTCATTCATGAAGAAAATTTTGCTGAACATTCTCTGTTATTCTGATAATGTTCCTGTAGGATTTTAGAATCAAGGTGATGCTGGCTTCAAAATACAAGTTTGGAGAGGTCCCTTTTGAAATCTCCTGGGTGAGTGTGTGCATTGTTGGCATTATTTGAAATCTGACCTGACTAAACCAGCTCACCCAAGTCCAACTTACTAGTCACTCTGCTAACTTCCTTAATAACACATACCGAACTTGGTAATTATTATTATCATTATTTGTTAATCTTCACCGGAGGATTTTTTCCCCCATTGATTTTTAGAGAGAGTAGAAGGGAGGGGGAGACACACACAGAGAGAAACATCGATGTGAGAGAGACACATCCATTGGCTGCCTCCTGCTCATGCCCTGACCGGGCCGGGATTGAGCCTGCAAATGAGGTATGTGCCTTTGGTCGGAATTGAACCCATAACCCTTCAGTCTGTGGGCTGACACCTTAACCACTAAACCAAACTGGCTGGGGCAAAATTGGTAGTTAATTGATTATTATTTTTTCTTATTTATTACCCTTCACCTACTATGGGACTGTACACTTTGAGAACTGGCCTGTTTCTCCAGGAGCAAGCATAAAGCCGTACACAAAGTACTTACTCAGTAAACAGAGATTTAATGAGTGGAGCTTATATTGAGTGCTGGGAATATATTGGAAAAAATCATTGTTTTTGTCATCATGGCAGTAGTATTAGTAGTAGCCCTTTGGCCGTTAACAATAATGACACAGCAGTGAAAAGCAGGCATCCTGAGTTTGAATACGACTTTGCCAGTGTCTGATGACCTATTCAGTGGTCGGCAAACTGCGGCTCGGCAAACCGCAGCTCGGGAGCCACATGCGGCTCTTTGGCCCCTTCAGTGTGGCTCTTCCACAAAATACCGACTTCTGCGCATGGGCCACGAAGTTTCAATCACACTGTACGTGCGCGCCCGCACGTGGTATTTTGTGGAAGAGCCACACTCAAGGGGCCAAAGAGCCGCATGTGGCTCGCGAGCCGCGGTTTGCCGACCACGGACCTATGTGATCTTGGCTAAGTTAACTAATTTTTCTGTGCCTCAGTTTTCTCATATTTAGAAGAGTGATAATCAAGTCTTTGTCCCTATCTAAAGCCTGTGGCCAGATATGTTTTATGTGGTACAGATACCACATGCTATACAATCCTGAGGGGCAGCGTGGGGATTAGGAGTCCACAGAGAAACATATAAAGATTAACTGTAAGTGGGATAATTAGAATATAAACGGACTGTGTCAGTTCAGATCACATTTCACTATGTAAACTTAAAAAACTTGGCTTTCGGAGCAGATCAATGGGACCCCAAATGCATGTAGACCCAGAGTTCAGAACTGGGAAGAATCCTAATGGTTTTTGTTTTTTTTTACTAATGGTCTTTTTTTTTTTTTAACTAATGGTGTTTTTTGTTTTTTTTTTTACAACTTCTCCAATTTTAATGATTAGAATAACTAAGATGCAGAGATATCAGACAACTTTCCTAAGATTACATAGCTAGTTTCTCATCGTGCTGGAGACTTGTTATACCACAATATGAAAAATGCAAGCTGATGTTATTTCAGACTTGAAAGCTAGAACTAAATGATCTTTCTTGGGATTCCTTTCAATCTTGAAATTGTTCAACATGGCCTGACTTTCTCATGATCAATGAATTATTTTTCTGATCGACCAAAGGTACGAGTTTCTTAGAAAATGGTGATCATAAGGAGAAAAATGCATCAAGGTGCTTACAAGATAGTGAAGAAAACATACACAAAAAAAGATGATAGTGAGCTACTAAAAAGGCTAGAGTTGGTAAATCAAGGTATCTATAGAATTCTATGGATAACTACCCCCTTTTCAAAAAGGGGACTTTCAGTTTTATTATTCCTTATTTTATATAACAAATCATATTCTGAAAAATGTGTACAATTGACTGACATACGCTCTAGCTATTGGGAATCAAGTTATCGTTAGTAGAAGCATATCAATACTAGATCACATTCATTTGATGGAAACATTAAATTGCCTATAGGGCATTTAGAGCGTGTTTTTGTAAAGAGTAGAAGTACATTTCAATTTACGTATACAGTTTCAGAACCCTCCATTCTACAGGGAGAGATTTTAAAGTTAAACCTGAAATCAGATTTAATGGCATGAACATGGGGTTGTAACTTCTTAATTAGTCGTGGCCAACATAGGATGATTAAAACACAATGCTGTGTACACTGCAGACATGTGTTTCTTTTAGATCCCTTTGAGGGCCCAGCCGGTGTGGCTCAGTGGTTGAGCATCGACCTATGAACCAGGAGGTCACGGTTCGATTCCCGGTCAGGGCACATGTCCAGGTTGCAGGTTTGATCCCCAGTAGGGGGTGTGCAGGAGGCAGCCAATCAATGATTCTCTCATTGATGTTTCTATCTCTTTCTCCCTCTCCCTTTCTGAAATAGCATATATATATATATACACACACACACACACACACACACACACACACACACACACATACATACACTGAGTGGCCAGATTATTATGACCACCCCATCAGTATATCATTGGGCCACCTTTTGCCTTCAATACTGTGGCGATTCTTCTTGGCATTGACTCCATGAGATGTTGAAAGGTGATGCAAGGAATCTGACACCAGCCTGATGAATAGCACTGTCCAGTTCTGTGAGATTTGATGGTTGTGGAACCAGCTGCCTGATGGCTCTTTTAACTTCGTCCCACAAACGCTCCATTGGGTTGAGATCTGGTGAGTGTGGGGGCCACCTAAGCAAGGTAAAGTCTCCCTCATGTTCTTGAAACCACTCCTGCACAATACGAGCACCGTGACATGGCGCGTTGTCTTGTTGGAAGAAGCCATCTCCATTGGGATACGCTACCAACATGATAGGATGAACTTGATCAGCAAAGATACTTAGGTATGTTGTGCTATTCAGACGTTTATAATGATCTGGCCCTCTAGCAATTTCAGTGCAAAATTATAGCTAATTTGCGTACAAACGGCAGGTGGTCATAATAATCTGGCCACTCAGTGTATATACTGTGTGTGTGTGTGTGTGTGTGTGTATACACAGTGGGGCCTTGACTTACGAGTGTCCCGACTAACGAGTTTTTCAAGATGCGGGCCCATCTCTCAGCCTATCTTTTGCTTTGAGTTGCGAGCTAAAATTCCGGTTATGAGCCAGCTTCAGATACCCCACCGGTAGTTGGCGCAGCGAACGTCACAGTGAACACCACAACATCAGCCCAGCATAACGTGTCTCACTCGTTCACTTTTTGATTTGAGTAATTTAAGTTACGAGCTCCGTCATGGAACAAATTAAACTCGTAAGTCAAGGCCCCACTGTATATATAAATATATATATAATTTTTTTTTAGATCCCTTGGAGACAGGAATTCTCTGAAGGCAGGTGCCACAGAATGATGGGAGGTGTCTGCACCAGCTATTCATTCATAGGAAGAGGGGAAACCCAGTTCCAGAATGACACTGCAATAAAAACAGAAGAAGTGGTCTGAAGTCTGTTCTGTCTGGAATTAATGCAGCTACTAGCTTTCTTCTTCTTTTTTTATTCGTGATAAAGAAGAGTACTGCCCAAGGGCTACGGGGAGGGAGGAATGGGGAGATGTTGGTCAAGGGGTACAACACGTCAGTTATGCAGGACTAATACGTTCTGGAGGTCTAATGTACAGCACTGCGAATGTTGTCAACAATACAGTTATTATAGACTCAAGATTTGCTAAGAGGGTAGACCTTAGTTGTTCTTACCCCAAAAATAATAACTGTGAGGTGATGGATATGTTAATTAGCTTGGTTGTGGTGATTATTTCACCGTGTATATATATATCAAAACATCAAATCATACACCTTAAAAAGCATCTTTTGCCTGGCCAGCATGGCTCAGTGGTTGAGCATCGACTTATGAACCAGGAGGTTATGGTTCTATTCCCAGGTTGGGGCATATGCCCCGGTTAGCAGCTTGGTCTCCAGAATGGGGCATTCAAGAGGCAGCTGATCAATGATTCTCTCTCATCATTGATGTTTCTTATCTCTCTCTCCCTCTCCTTCCTCTCTGAAATCAATAAAAATATACTTTTTTAAAAAAAAAAATCACCTTTTAAGATATTGATTAAAAATAAAGATCAGCCAAAACCGGTTTGGCTCAGTGGATAGAGCGTCGGCCTGCGGACTGAAAGGTCCCGGGTTCGATTCCGGTCAGGGGCATGTACCTGGGTTGTGGGCACTTCCCCCTTGGGAGATGTGCAGGAGGCAGCTGGTCGATGTTTCTCTCCCATCGATGTTTCTAACTATCTATCTCTCTCCCTCCCTCTCTGTAAAAAATCAATAAAATATATTAGAAAAAAAAAAAAAAAAAAAAAAATAAAGATCATTTTGCAATATATAAGTATATAAAATAGAAAAATAGATGCAATTCTTTCTTATAGATACATCCTTTCCCCCACACAAAATAATCCACAAGACTTGCCAAAGGCCTCTGAGCATGGCTAATACATATATTTGAATTCACACAAGGCTAGTTCCTTGGAACAGATAACATTACATTTTTTCTAAGTGCAACTGAAGACATATTTTCAGTCTCCCCAATGAGCTATAAGACCACGAAACTGTAAGAGAAAAAGGGTTTCATAATGTACATGCAATTTGGCTCAGGCTGTGATATAATCTACATCTAATCCCTTTCTTTTCTTGACATATTCCATTTTATTGCACAAAAATAAAAATAAAAACACACACTGGAGGCTACCATCATCTAGGTCTTGGTGTACCTTCCCGATTTTTCTATGTATATATTTGTGATTTAAAATAACAAACACATATTATACTAAAAAAGATTTTGTTTTGAGGCTTCTTTTTCTTCCAGAACCATAATGTGAGCACTTTCAGATCACTCAGTATGTTTATGCATAATTTAATAGCTGAAAAAATAATAACAATGTGCTTTATAGAACCAGCCATATTTTTATTAAATTTAACCTTCCTAATAACTACAAGTTGCTATTATCCTAATTTTATATCCGAAGAACTCAAAATTTAGCTTAAGTAATATATGCAAGGACCCATATCTAGAGAGGGAGAGAAACAATATAAATCTGCAAGAGTTTATGCCCTGAGTTATATCACTCAGCATTTCCTTTGTGTACACCATGCACAATATATCTAACTCTCCCCTATTGGTACTCTCAATTGTTTCTTTTCTTTCCTCTTTCCCTCCCTTCCTTCTTCTCTCCCTCCCTCCCTCCCTTCCCCCTCCCTGCCTCTTTCTCTCTTTCCCCTTCCTACCATCCTCCTCCTTTCCTACTATAAACAACTCGTTAATGAGCATCTGTGTAACAAAATCTTGTCACATGACCATGAAGATCAAATGGCTGGGAGTGACCACTGCTTGCTCAAGTGGCCATGATTGGTGGTCCTCTAAATTCTGACCCTTTGCTGTCCAACAGGTTCATGTGACAAGTTCTGGCCAATGGACTATGAGTAAACACGATCTATATCACTTTGTGGACAAAACACAGAGCCTGGCTGAGTTCTCTATGAACTCTTCCACCTGGTGAAGGTTGAGTGTTGAGATGCTGGCCGTACAAAGCTTGAAGCCCCCATCAGCCTGGGTTCCCGAGTTGGCCCCTGGGTCACTACACAGCTCAGCATGCCCACCTCTTACTAATCTGGTTTGAAACTGAAGCTTGGACAACAAAAGAAAAACATCTTGATGTTAAGTCACTGAGCTATTGCGTTTAATGTTTAAACACATACTAGCTTTATTTATGGGAATTAGGCAACATCTAGCAAAAATTATATCCACCTATTCTTCAACTCAACAATCCCATTTCATGGAATCTTTCCCAGTCACACTGGCAAAAAGAAAAAGAAAAAGACAGGAAAGAAATTAATGCAAGCACCAGGCTATTAATGGCAGAGGAAATGACTTCTCAATATTTTTGAGCAAACACACAAGAGGAATAGTACCTTCTCTTTCACATCTGCTTTTTAGGGATTTCGCTGTTCTCTACCTCAAAAATGAAAATGATATCTATGGACTTTGGAGTTACAGCTTTGTGACATGCGTCTTTATTTGCTTGTCCTTTTGCTCATTCATATGCATGCATCTTCCTAATTCTCAGTGTGTGTGTGGGGGGGTGGGTGGTCAAAACAGTTTCCTGTGTCCACACATTGGGGCTCGGATGACATCAAGGCTAGAGGCATCGGGAGGAAATGGTACCCCGAGTTTTCTGTGCGGGAGGAAGTCTTTATCATTAGGAACCAGGAGTGCCTGATTCTTTGAAGATAAAACGTGTCAGAGGAGCATTTGCCCAAAGTTCTTTTATGTGAATTCTCAGCTGCTTGCAAAGGCAGCTGTTTGAGGCAAGTTCAAATGCTGAAGAGGTTGTGGAGGACGGTGGGTCTTGGCTGTTAACTCAAGGTAAGAGCTTTTTAATTTTTATATGCACAGCGTTCAGTGCCATACATTCCTCCGGGGATTTAGCCTCATTTGCATGTGAGACAGTGTCATTTTGCAAGATATCTTTTCCTCTCTCCCTTGGGGTAAATATTCAGATTTCTCGCGAACCTTGAAACATAAAGTGCTCTTCATGTTTTTCTCTCAAGGTCTCACTAAATGGCGCTTCCGAGCAAATGGGAACCGTCATGACAGCCCCTCCGAACACTCGCGTGTGACTGTGCGCATCTGCCAGGAACCGCTGCTTCCCGGAGCCATCCCCACATCGGCGCCCACGCCTCGGCCTTGGGCCACGTGCAGAAGGCGACCTGGGACGGAAGGGAGAACGGGAAACCATGCCGGTGTGATGAGAATGCCTAATGTGCCGAGAGCAGCCGAATGCCGCAGAAGCAGCCCCGACGAATGGAAACATTATTCTGCGGAACACAGTGACGTGGGGCAGTGCGAGGCGGGATCTCGGCCCCACGCCGTCGGCGGCTGGGGTGTGACCACAATGTGCAATGAGCCCGCGCGCTGAGCCAGGCCATGCCCGCTGCTCCGAGTCCCAGGGTACCATTTCCTCCGGAGGCCTCTGGCCTTGATGTCATCCGAGCATCAATGTATGGACACAGGAAACTGCTTTGACACCCACCGCCCCCCCTCAGAATCAGGAAGATGCATGCATATGAATGAGCAAAAAGACAAGCAAATAAGCACATATATCACAAGACTATAACGCCAAAGTCCATTGATATCATTTTTTGAAGTAGAGAACAGCGAAATCCCTAAAAAGCAGATGTGAAAGAGAAGGTACTGTTGCTCCTGTGTGTTTGCTCAAAAATATTGAGAAGTCATTCCCTTTGTTCATCTTTTCCTGGGTACAGCTGGTCACTGAACTGGTATCTGCAGGGCCATCACAATGTAAAACATAAACAGTAGGGTTGCTATCTACATTTTATATAAATTGATTTCAAATTACATATATAAATTGATTTCAGAGAGGGCGGGAAGAGGGAGAGAGAGAGAGAAGAGGGAGATGAGAGAGAATCATTGGATCGGCTGCCCTCCCTGCCCCCCCCCCCACTGGGGATCAAGCCCCGCAACCCCAGGGCATGTGCCCTGACTGGAAATAGAACCGTGACCTCCTGGTTCATAGGTCATCGCTAACCACTTAGAACAGTGGTTCTCAACCTTCTGGCCCTTTAAATACCAGTTCCCCCATGCTGTGACCCAACCATAAAATTATTTTCGGTGCTCCTTCATAACTGTAATGTTGCTACTGCTATGAATCATAATGTAAATATCTGATATGCAGGATGGTCTTAGGTGACCTGTGAAAGGGTCATTCGCCCGCCAAAGGGGTCCGCGCCCCCAGGTTGAGAACCCCCTGACTTAGCAACACATAAGTCATCGCTACCCACTTAACACACTGGCGGGGCACGCTCCACATTTGTAATCAATGCCCCTGCACTGCCTGTCCACAGTGGTGTGGGAATAGGGATGATCCAGGAGGGAACCGGCCCCTCAGGAAATGTCTGCAGAGAGCGAGGCAAGAGATTCCCACAGAGTAGCTGGGCCCGTGGGAGAGACTTGGGTCAGTTTACACGCCGGCCCAGTCGTGCTTTTTCTCGTGGGGATGGGCAGGTGTTGGGAGAAGCTGTGTCCCCTCCCTTTGCTATGCTTATAGCCAATGTAATGATTTGCCTACAGAGAGAGAAGCCACCGGGCTAGCGCTGGTTGACCCGTGCAGGGTCCTGGGCCCTTCTCAGGTTCAAGCCCAGCAAATGGACTTGTCATCCATGCTGGTGAGGAAATGGAAGGAGTTGGTAATGAGTGCCAGCTTTGAACTTGGAGGGGGGGTCATCCCAAAGGAATAGGATTAAAGAGTGGGGGGGGGGTGGAGATTGAACTGGAGGTACCTCAGTGAGCTCCTTAGGATTTAAAACTACACCTACTGGGTGGTTGTTGAGCATAGAGAAGCAATCGTTTTCCAAAAGAAGAAAGTCGGAGAAAGGAAGGAAATAGCGAGGGGGAGAGGCTATTGGTGGGGGTGGGTTTGTGGGAGCAAAATGGGCTGGAGTTGGCCCGGCCGGTGTGCTCAGTGGTTGAGCGTCAATCTATGAACCAGGAGGTCACGGTTCGATTCCTGGTCAGGGCACATGCCTGGGTTGCGGGTTCGTTCCTCAGTGTGGAGCGTGCAGGAGGCAGCCGATCAATGATGATCTCTCATTGTTGGCCTCTCTCTCTCTCTCTCGCTCTCTCTCTCTCCCCCTTCGTCTCTGATATCCATAAAAATATATATTTTTTGAAAAAGGGCTGGAGTTGGAGGCCGTACAGCTTCATGGTCAGAGGATAGGTTTTGGAGACAGACAACTGGGAGTCCGATCTGCTAATGCTCACCAAGTCTCAGTTTCCTCATTGGTCAAATGGATAATGATCACAGCTACTCCATAGAGTTTGGAGAAAGAAATTGAGACAACATATGCATAAACATAGAACAGTGTCTGGACTACAGGAAGCCCTCAACGAATAGTAGCTGTTTATTTACTAGAACATAAAAAATAGAAATAAAACAGTAACTAATGGTATTAGAACAGTGGTTCCCAAACTTATTTGGCCTACCGCCCCCTTTCCAGAAAAAATATTACTCAGCCTCTGGAAATTAATTTTTTTAAAATTTTAATAGCAGTTACTCATCGCCCCCAAATGCACCTGTGGCCATCACCGCTCCCCTGGATCGCTGCAGTGCCCACCGGGGGGCGGTAGCGCCCACTTTGGGAATCACTGTATTAGAACATAGAGGAGAGGTCAAGTGTGAAGGGAAGAATTCTGGATGAGGGCAAATCCATGGTCAAAGACATAGCAATGCATGAATGGACTCTGGAAGGAGCCAAGGAACTGTCATGTGCTCATTCTCTAGTTCTTCAAACATGTGTATCGTCAAAACCCTTGAAAACATTCTCTCTTCTATTAAAGAGAGAAGTATCTGTCCATGCCCTTTCTATATGCTGGCATCCAACCAAGTAGAGACTAAGTTTTCGGCAGAGTGACTCCTAGGAAGAGGAAGAGGAGTACTGGGATAGATATATTTCCACAATATCCCCAGGAAAATCTTCCTTCATGTCCATGGGCGGACCCCTGGGCCCTCTTCTGTCCTTGATTTTGCCTTAGAATCAGGTCCTTCCCCGACACAATGCCACTCACTCATGCTCTGGAACGTGCCTCCAACGCTTACGCACAGATGACGTCCCTCTTTTGGTCTATGTGGGCTACTCTGATGGAAATTTGGCGTTTACTGTCACCCACTGGAAGAAAATATTGGAGCTGACGTGAAAAGAAACGGGTTTGAATGCTGGATCTGCAGTTTGTGAGCTTTATGACCTAAACTCTCATTTCCCCACTCTAATATGGGCTTAATTCACAGAGTCGTGACAGTAAAATTAGTGTACATGAAAGCTCTCTCTACATTACGAAATAGCATGCAAGTGCCTGGTGGCATTATTAAAATTTTTAACTTTAATAGGTTAATTCTTTCTTAATCACTCCCCAGGCACTTGTTACCCCATTAGCTACTGAAGAAATAGCAGCATGTAGCAGTCAAGTGCAGTCCAAATTCAGATTCAATAGCTACTCAGGGGAAGCAATTTGCCACCTCAAAATATGCATTTTGGGAAAAATTATATTTCCTCCTCCTAGTTGGCTCGCAAAAATTGTAGGAGAGGAAAATAATTGTCTTTCTACCCTTCTAAGTTTTTCTGGCTGGCCAAATAGTCAAAGTCACATAAGATATATTAATAGAAGAAAATCAAATTTAATTACATGTATTCATATGGGGGATTCCCTAAGAATGTGAGAGCTTAGGAGGCTTTGGGCAGTTGAGGGTTACATGCCATTCTGGAGTAAGGAGAGGGAGGCAGGGGTTTGGGATTTTGAAGGGAAAGTAGGCAATTCATAGGTAGAGGAGAAAGAGCACACATCCTATATAATAAAAGCCTAATATACTAAGTGTCCAGTCGTCCGTAATATGCTAATGATATGCTAAGGCTGCTCTACTTCTCGCTATGATGTGCACTGGCCACCAGTGGGCAGACAGTAGACCGGTTGACCAGTCGCTATGACATGCACTGACCACCAGGGGGCAGACAGTTGACCGGTCGACCAGTCACTATAATGTGCACTGACCACCAGGGGGCAGAGGGGCTGACTGGTAGGTTAGCTTGCTGCTGGGGTCCAGTTGATCAGGACTGAGCAAGATAGGCCAGACATACCCTGGAGCCCTCCTGCAGTTCCTCCCTGGCTGGCCAACCTTCCGCATCCCTCCCCGGCCCCAATCATGCACTGGTGGGGTCCTTTGGCCTGTCCTGCACCCTCTCACAATCCGGGACCCCTCAGGGGATGTTGGGGAGCCGGTTTCTGCCTGATCCTGCAGGCCAGGCTGAGGGACCCCACTGGTGCACGAATTCATGCACTGGACCTCTAGTATACTAAATAAACTCTCACTGGGCCACCCAGAAACAGTGGGAGACAGAGCAGAGTCTATCAAACAGACTCTGCCGTTATCCTCCCTGCCTGCCACACTTAGATCCTATTATGCCAAGAGGATAGCTCCCTTCCTTTAAGCAAATTTGTCTATCAGATTCCCTTTCAGGTAGAGGGGGAGATTCAAAGGTTCTTTCTGAGCCTTTCGTTTCTTAAAAAATAACCAGCTTGAAACCATCTATACCTGCAAAAAGCATATTTTGGGGTAGCAAACTCTGCCTCCCCTCACTACTAATTTCCAAGCTTATGAAACCATCTTGCATTCTTCCAGAGGAGCAAGACTCGGTATGTCTTAGATTACGAACACAACACTTTCCTCCCAACACACACACACACACACACACACACACACACACACACACACATATGTTTGCCCAACAAATTTGTTAGATTATTAGTCAAATAAAGCCTGTTTATTCAATAACTACAGGTTGAAAGTTAAACATAAGGGAACAGAGAAGTATCCGTATAACAAGGTCTGATTTTTTTTTTCTCACCAACAACCAATTCTCTAATTCTTTGACACCAACAAACAAATGTGATTCTGATACTTTTGACCTAAAGCTGGTGTCCAATCCCACCAGTGAAAGGGCTCCGGTCCTGCAGGACTGCCCCTACATCAGAGACTCCCACAGATTAGCTCCAGAAAGGAGGAGGGATGGAGAAAGGAGAGGGCACACTGTAGATAGAGGACAGAAGAGCTGCTTGGGGAACCCAAGACAGAACCCAAAGTTTGACGTAGCCTCAGAAAGAGGATGCTTTAGGTCCTAAAACTGTGGTTCTCAACCTGTGGGTCACGACCCCTTTGGGGGTCGAATGACCCTTTCACAGGGGTCGCCTAAGACCATCGGAAAACACATATATAATTACATATTGTTTTTGTGATTCATCACTATGCTTTATTTACGTTCAATTTGTAACAATGAAAATACATCCTATATATCAGATATTTACATTATGATTCATAACAGTAGCAAAATGACAGTTATGAAGTAGCAACGAAAATAATGTTATGGTTGGGGGTCACCACCACATGAGGAACTGTATTAAAGGGTCGCGGCATTAGGAAGGTTGAGAACCACTGCTTTAGGAGGTCAGTAGCCAACTATTTTGGGTATATAACCACTAAAGTGTTAACATTTTGGGAGAGGCCCTTGACTCTACCTGTTGCTCGTGAGAGTAGAATTCTTGTGATAGCCCAAGGAAAAGTATTTTCTGAGACTCGCACAGGAGAACGAGTGGTTTTTATTTCTGTGGAATTCCATCCCTGCGTTTCCAAGGTCCCATTCCCCCTCATCCTCCAAGGAAGAAGCCCTGTTTGGCCTGTAGCAGGGCTAAAAGCAGAGCCAGAGTCCAGAGCTTCCATTCCACGTTGGAGCAATCCCTTCCAGCATCAGGCTAGCGTAGTTTGTGTTTCCCGCTGCAGTTCATCAACGCATTGATTTGGGGAGGGGGGTTCCACCTGATCGTAGGCTTTAGAAATGAAAGCACTGGAGCAGGAATGAGAGAGCCTGACAAGAGCCCAGAGCCAAGAGCTCGTAGATATAGAACTCCTTTAATTAGGGAATTATGCATTCACAAATGTTGGCTCACTTGCTGTGGCCACGCCCACCTGGCCAATGATCTCTGTTCCCAGGTTTGACTGACAGACAAGTACCTTCCCAATGCCACCCACGTCACTGGGCATGTGTCTGTCTCCCCTTTGTTGGACCCATTCCCCCAAGGATCTGCAGGGAATGGGCCTGTGGTTCCCCAGGGTGAGTGAAATTGCAGCTTCCTGGTGAAGTGCCCAATGACATGCTTATAATGTCTGGCCTTTCCTTTGCTCCTTTTCTAATATTAACAATTAGCTAATTACTATGGCATCAAAAGGAACTCAAATACTTTCAATTATTTCTTCTAGTGTCTGCTTGCTGGCCTCCTTGGCTTCTATTTTGTAAATCTTTTCTTTTGATCATAGCTTTTGCTCACTCATAATTTAAATGTTAATGGTCTAGACTGTGTGTCATTATCTCTCCTAGTTTTGTTATTCCACGGCACACAGTTAATTCTCTTGATATTTCCTCAAATAAAATTTCCAAAAGCAAGTATTTAATTGGTCCAACTCATCTTTCTTAGGCATGTTTCTTTTTACTAATACACCTTAACTCAGACGCTGCTCACAATCCCATGAGCCACAGCTGATAAGGACATTGCTATAAAAGGTATATAAATTGGCTGTTTAAGACTAATTCATCTAGAGCAGGGGTTCTCAACCTTCCTAATGCCGCGACCCTTTAATACAGTTCCTCATGTTGAGGTGACCCCCAACCATAAAATTATTTTGTTGCTACTTCATAACTGTCATTTTGCTACTGTTATGAATCGTCATGTAAATATCTGATATGCAGGATATATTTTCATTGTTACAAATTGAACATAATGAAAGCATAGTGATTAATCACAAAAACAATATGTAATTATATATGTGTTTTCCGATGGTCTTAGGCGACCCCTGTGAAAGGGTCATTCGACCCCCAAAGAGGTTTTGACCCACAGGTTGGCGACCCACAGGTTGAGAACCGCTGATCTAGAGGGACCATGAAAGGAGCCACTTCCCTTAGCCAAACAGGAACCATGATTGGCGAATTTATTTAAGTATCTTGCTAGGGAACTTGCATATATTAGCTCACTTAATCTTCCAAACAAACATATGGAGTAGATATTACTATCCCCACTTGGTAGAAAAAGAAATTTAGGCTTAACAAGATTAAGCCCCAAATCATGCAGCAGAAAATGTTCTCCAATAGATATGATTATGCTTGAAATGTCCCCAAAGTCCACAGTTTAAGAGCACAAGTTTTTTTTGAGGGTAAAGATCTGGATCCTCTAATGGAGCAGAAATGAGGTGCTTCTGTGACTTTGGGAGCTCGTGAAGAGTACATCAATAACAAGAGTTACATTGCTAAGTGTTTTCTCGGTACCAGGTACCGCTCTGAGTGTTTTAAATGGATCATCTCCTTGATGCCTCATAATCACACTATGAAATAGGCGTGATTATCATCCTCATTTCATAGATGAAGACTGGTATACAAAAGGGGCCAGGGGTTCAGACAGAGAGAGCGGCCATTGTTAATGGCAGACTTGTCACTCAAATCCAGGTTGATTATTTATTTTATTAATTTTAAAAATATATTTTATTGATTTTTTTATAGAGAGGAAGGGAGAAGGATAGAGAGTTAGAAACATCGATCAGCTGCCTCCTACACACCTCCTACTTGGGATGTGCCTGCAACCAAGGTACATGCCCTTGACCGGAATCGAACCTGGGACCTTTCAGTCTGCAGGCCGACGCTCTATCCACTGAGCCAAACCGCTTAGGGCGTGGCTGATTAAATTTAAACCCTATATTCTTACTAGAGGCCATAGTGACAGACAAGGAACTCTCAAAGTCTGCCCCCTTTTCCACTGCGGACAGGAGAGTGGTAACATTTTTTGATAGAGGGAGGGCAATTTGGATTACGCATTAAAGATAACTTTATGGTTATAAGAACTGGGCTAAATAGAATTAGCCAAGAAGTTTAAAAATCACTTTTCTATAGATATATTTCCTTCCACCTATTTTTCTCCATATATCCAAAGCCCTCCCCCACCAAAGGGAAGCTAATTATTTTATTTGTTTGTTTGTTTGTTTATTTATTTATTTATTTATTTATTTAAATAAATATTTCTTTATTGATTTCAGAGAGAGGAAGGAAGAGGGAGAGCGACATAGAAACATCAACGATAAGAGAGAATCATTGATTGGCTGCCTCCTGCAAGCCCCCTACTGGGGATTGAGCCCACAACCTGGGCATGTGCCCTTGGCCAGAATCGAACCTGGGACCCCCTTCAGTCCGCAGGCCGACGCTCTATCCACTGAGCCAAACCCGCTAGGGCCTAATTATTTTTTTTAAAAGGTTTTAATATATGTGGATGAAGAGGGGCCACATACTAAACCTGGCAAGCGTAGGGGAGGCCTGCATGGCGACCTAACAAACAGAGACCTGAAATAACCACAAGGGATGGTCTGAAACTAAAAATTTTTAACTAAACATAACTAAAAGCAGTTTATGGCTGGTAGCCATGTCAAGGCTAGGATCTTCTCTGACAATGGTCAATCTTCACCTAATCTGTTGTCTTTCTGCATCGAGGATAACACACCTGATAAACATGCCTTTGCAAAAACAAATTTCTTTTTTTTTTTTGGAACCCTCAAAGCACAGGCACTGTGCTAGAGTGGAGACTACAAATCCCCTCATCGTCATAGTTATCGTGTTCCTTGTTGCCTGTTAACTTTCCTGTACCCCCCTGTGTAAAAGAAGCATGTGTCTATCATTTCACTTTTCATCCAATCCTAGAGGTTCCCCCACTTTGCCTTCTCCCACCTCCCTCATCTGTCACCAATGGATTTCATGTAACCCACTTACCTCTTCTCTTTTGATTGTAATGTCTAAAGCAGGGTGCAGAACTGCCATTTTCTGGGGCATTTTCTCAATCCTTTGAGATGTTGCTTCCTGGCAATGTCAGTTTGGCTCAAATAAACTCATAAGAATTCTCTACAGGTCTGATCGTTTCTTACGTTGACGGTACTTTCGTGTATCTCAGAGATGCTTCTGAGATGATAAGAGATTCTGCTGTCCAGAGAGCACAGACAGTGAGCAGGAACCAGGACGGATGCTGGCTCCTGAGGGCGGAACTCATGTGAGACTTGGGTGGAGAGGGACTCCCTTGCCTCCCTACCCACCATATTCCCTATGGTGGGGCACACTCCCCCCGTGTCATCTAATAAAAAAAATGACAGCCAGTCAATTCAGTCTTGAGCAATCAATAACAGGGCGCTTGGCAACAACTAAGTATGGAAAGACAAAGACAAATGACCAGAGATTTGGAGAAGAGATTTCATCCCAGAAAATCCAGCAGATGATGGGGAAAGCCATCCTGTCCCAGAGAGGAGAAAGGGGGAGGCTTTGCTGAATAAACCTCTGCTCTGGCCCCTGTGGGGAAGCACGGGACTTGGTTGGAAAGTCTCTAAGGAGGATTCTCCAAAAGGTCCAAAGGCAACAGCCCCTCCCTTGACTTTTCCAAAGAAGTCTGAGCCCCCGGGGTGTTTTACTAGAACCTTTATGTTTAGACTTCAAAACGTCCTTGTTTTAAAGACACTACAGATACATGTGTTTTCTCAAGGATGTGTACCCTGCTGATAGTATCTAGGGGTTAATTTTCGTTCAAGCTGTTGCTACAATAAAAGCCTAAGGAGGCAGGCGATCAGGGCTACCTGGTTACTTTAGCCAGGCAGTCCCTTAGCCTTTCTTTCACAGAAATGTGTGTCAGAATAATCCATTCATCCATTGCTCAGGGTCTGCTGGTCAATCCCAGCAGGCCTCCAGTACTTTGCCTCTCATGGAGCTCTTGTTACCTAGCGCATCTCTGTCACCCTCACCAGATTGTGAGCTACTTAAGGCCAGTGTGCACATGCCTAGGACAGATATTTAATAAATATTTTCTGAATAGAGATTTTAGAGTTGTCCTTTGATATACAGGTAGCAAACCAAGACACAGAGAATAGCCTTATCCATGGCTACTCAAAAAGTCAATGAAACTACTCACAATCCAGTATCTCTCACTTCCCAGCTCCGGGGGCCTTTATTTCCCTCCCCAAGGAGCTGAGCTCCAAGCCATCAGCATTTGCTGGGCTCTTGCTTGGTAGCCCCTCCCTCCTGACCTCCTCCCTCTCCAGTGACAGCAAATTACGAGCACTGGGGGGACAATTCTCCAGGGTTTCTTTCTCCACTTCACACACTGTAGTCAGGAGGACATCTGGTGGTGGGGAGGGAATGACTTCTGCCCTTGACACTTTGTTCTGTGTTTTTCATAGATCTGAATACGACCTGGGGCAGGAGGGGACAAGGAATGAAGCAAAGCCACCTGCTGCTCCCATTTTTATTGCTGATTTTAACCTGCTTAAGTTTCACTTCATTTCCTACTTCTTCCCCAACCCCCTTCACTGTCTCTCCTTATCTAAAATGTAATTAGGCAGGGTCAAGGAGAAGTTGTCATGGGTGGGGTCAACCTTGGGGTCAAGGAGAAGGTGTTATGGGTGGGGTCAACCTTGGGGTCAAGGAGAAGGTGTCATGGGTGGGGTCAACCTTGGGGTCAAGGAGAAGGTGTCATGGGTGGGGTCAACCTTGGGTCAAGGAGAAGGTGTCATGGGTGGGGTCAACCTTGGGGTCAAGGAGAAGGTGTCATGGGTGGGGTCAACCTTGGGGTCAAGGAGAAGGTGTCATGGGTAGGGTCAACCTTGGGGTCAAGGAGAAGGTGTCATGAGTAGGGTCAACCTTGGCAGCATTTAGAGGGTGCTGTGTCTCTAGTACAAATAACACTCATTTAGAGGGTGCTTGTGTCTCTAGTACAAATAACACTGGGAGAATTTATTGAGTCTAATACTCTTATTTTACAGTGACGTTGCTGAAGCTCAGGCAGTTCAAATGTCCTTGCCATGGTCATTCTGATGGGGAGAAGGAGGTGGGGCCATGGTCATTCTGATGGAGAGAAGGAGGTGGGGCCATGGTCTTCTATCCTCAGTTCACTCCCTTACCGCTCTGACACATTTGTGGAGGAAAAGAAAATGAGCAGTAAACACATTCATTTTGTCGCATCTCAAGGTCCACCACAGAGCTTCAGACGAATGGAAGTCAGTAATACTTCACGTGTACAAAGACGGCATCTGCACTTCTAGCGAAGACCGAGGTTGATTTGTCTCTGCATATCTGTATTTTATGTCTCGGCACCTCACAGAGTAGCACACAGGAGGCTTCCTTGTCCCGCCCGCTAAGAACTGCTCGAGCTTTCGCACACAAAGTTAATTGGTCAGTGTTTTGTTCCAGAGCTTTCACAGCATGACTGTTCCCACTTCACAGCTTTGCTGCCTGGGGTTCAATAATAACCATCATAAGTGCTCCCCATGACGTCGCTGACTTATCTGCACGTTCCCAAAGCTGTTCTCAGAGAAAGGATCTTAGTTATTATACAGCCAAGAAATGGGCAGCTGAGCCTTTAAACCAAATCTCAAGCCATGAATGGTGTCATTGAGTGTCACTGAAAGAGGTTAATTATTAGACGCAGGGGATGGATACAGCTTTAGGACGTTGTGTTAGCTCTGATGTAGTCCATAGGCATTTTATTCACAGGTGCTCAGGCTACCTAGCTGTAGCAGACAGAATAGAAAAGGTATTTTCACTTCCAAACCTGGAAGTGAAAATATATTTTTCAGGATTTTAGATTGAGAAAAATATATTTTTCAGGATTTTAGATTGAGAAAAATATATTTTTCAGGATTTTAGATTGAGAAAAACGTAACCAGAAATTAACTGTTAAGTGGAGGGCTAAGTTATGCTTTTATGTGGTGACTCTGCCACCCAGGATCCCCCTCTGGCTTTGCACACACAGATTTGCATTAGATAGAGACCTCATGATGGGCAGAAGGAAGGGGACCATAGCTGCCACCCCCAGGGCCCACTACTTCGTGACTTGGCCCAGGTCCTGCTGCAAAGCACAACTCCAGGTTTTCTAGCTAATAGAAAGCATTTTTCCTGCTCCTCTTCTACTTGCTGCAAAATGAACACAGAACAAGCCAACACACATTCTTACAAGCCCTTGGTGGCTCAGATTAAAATTCCAAGCCTAGCTGGTGTGGCTCAGTCGACCTATGAACCAGGAGGTCACAGTTCGACTTCTGGTCAGGGCACATGCCTGGGTTGCAGGCTTGATCCCCAGTACGGGGTGTGCAGGAAGCAGCTGATCAATGATTCTCTCTCATCATTGATGTTTCTGTCTATCTCACCTTCTCCCTTCTTCTCTGAAATCAATAAAAAATATATTTTTAAAAATTCCAAGAACTCTTCGAATATTACTTCACAAGCAGAGAGATAGCGCTCTTCACGATCTATGCAAACCTGAGAGCCATTGCTTTAATCCGGCCAGCTCCAGAGTAAATCGGCGCATCCATCGCCGGGGCACTAGAGAGTAAACACACTTCTCAAGTGGGTCCTTTTTCAGGTTGTGAGTGGGAGCGAGTGTGTGTGTGTGTGTGTCTCTGTGTGTGGCAGTGTTTGTTTTGTTTCCAAGGTCTACACCCCAGGCAGCTCTAACAAACAGCCCATCTAATGAACAGAGCTGGGCTGGTTCC
The DNA here is from genome assembly GCF_000147115.1 of Myotis lucifugus. Lineage (NCBI taxonomy): Eukaryota > Metazoa > Chordata > Mammalia > Chiroptera > Vespertilionidae > Myotis > Myotis lucifugus. Next base: position 694,486 of record NW_005871516.1, read on the forward strand.
AGCCAGATCAATACTGCACGCAGCTCTCAGTCCGCGCTTCCTGATGTTTGCTTTTAAGCAATGCGGTGGGGCACAGCTGCTGTGTTTGCAGGCAGGACTGGCTCTGGGAAAAACTGTGAAGCCGGCTAAATGCTTCTGGAAAATTCCTTCGGAGGCCCTGCGCTTCCCATCGCGGGCCCCGGATCCCACTACCTTCTGTGCTGCTGCCGCCATAATCGCAGAGCCCTGTGGGGCTTTCCTCACTTAACATTATTACCAAGGGCCCCAGAGAGAGTCGGCATTTCCTGCCCTGCCCCATCCTCACCTTCCCCTAAGGACCCGGGCATCACAGGCTAATCAATTTGGTCAAGCAAATAGAACAGACGTATTAAAGGCTGGGAGTGACTTATAATTCACCCTCTTGTGTAACTCGTGCATTTCACAGAATGCTTGCTGCTTTGAGAAGTGAGACAAGTGAGCTACCAAAACGTGATTCTGGACATGGAAGAGTGAATTGTCCTCAGGGAGACCTAAACTTTGTCACCTCAGACCAGGTGGGTGTCCTCACACCAGCCAGGTGACAGGCGTCCCGGAGGAGGTCAGCACCTTAGCTTGACCCCAAGGCTACAGAGCAGTCTTACACTAAGCTGGCTTTCTGACAGATGGCCATTGTTCCTCACAAGAGGGAGGAATGATAGTCCTGGCTGGGTGGCTCAGTTGTAGGAGCATCAACCCATACACCGAAGGGCTGCGGGTTCAATTTCCGGTCAGGGCACATACCTAGGTTGTAGGTTCGATATGTGATCAGAGTGCATATGGGAGGCAACTGATCAATGTTTTTCTCTCTCTCTCTCTCTCTCTCTCTCTCTCTCCCTCTCTATCTAAAAATCAATAAGAAAAAGAGAGAGGAATGAGAGAGGTGGACGAAGAGGCACAAATCCCTCCCCATTGAGAGAACATGGACTTTCAGCTCCACCTCCGCTGTACACAGTCAGAGGCGTCATCTTCATATGTGAACACGTCTCTTCGCCAGATGTTTGCAGGAAGTAAAGGGAAAGTGGTAAACATGCCAAACGTGAGTTCTGGGAAATAGGTCAAAATAGGCCATGCTGAACACCAGAGCATCCCTGTGCCTGGCTGGCCAGGCTGCTCTCGCTGCTCAGGGAGGGGGTCCCCCAGGGCAGGCCTCCCGGCCCAGGCTGTCTCCAGGGCCCTGGGAAAGGATCAGAGAGCTCCTTTTGGAGGAAAAAGATCTCCATTGTGGAGAAAATGAAGAGGCACAGAACTAACATGTAAAAGAAGAGAACGAAGAAGTACCATTCTTTCCACAAATCTAGTTCAAGCTGCTTAGTGAAAATGCTCCGGGGAATGTCAAAATATTTATACTTTAGAGTTCCTTTCACTTGTCTAGAAAAACTCGTGCAAGTTTCAGATGTTTTATCTCAGTCATTCAGCAACAGTCACTCTAACGTGACAGAGAGCCAGGCCCACCCACAGGCATATCCTGCAGCCTAGAGATGAGGACACAGGAATATTAATTAATCCAGGCCTCACACGTCTGCGGCGACTGTGCAGAGGACGGCTGGCTTTATCACAGGGACCAGAGGCGGGAGGTTGACCAGAAGTACGAAGAAGACAGTTTTCCCCTTTGAGGAGCCAGAATCCTGAGGGGAGGAATGGACATAAACAAGGGGTTCTAACACAAGCTGGTGAGTGTCCTGATCAGGGAGGAATGTGAATGGGAACACGGGAGGCACAGGGAGTCTGTAGGAAAATGACCTGGTAGCTTCAGTGGCCAGCAAGGCTTGCCGTGCCATCTCTGGAGAAGCATTACATAACGGCCTTCGGTCACTGAACGGCCTTCTGTTCAATTTGAACTTCATTTAGAACATCGAGAGGGGAGCTGATGCAAATTGGCAAAACCTGCCTGAAGTCACTTACCCGGGGAAGAGTTAAGATAATCTCATTCATTTTACTAGTAGTTACACCACTTCTATTTTTTTGTATGGGAATAGAAATGGATAGAATGACTTTCCTTGCTCAGAAAGGTTTTTCACTGAATTTACAGGAATTTCGTTGTCTCCCTTGTCAGGATTAATGATTTCAAATGGGTAGCTGGGGTATCATGCTTTTCTTTAAAACCTGACACCCACGTAGCAGAAAACATCAGATCTAGTGGGTAGAGGTTACAAGAAACAGCAGATGTTTGTCCTGATGTAAGAAAGAAATTTCCACGGATCTGTTCTCCATTAAGGAATGGACAACCCCTCCAGGGAGTGAGTATTCCTTTACTATTCATGTCCCAGCGAGTGACAGAAAGCTTTCATGTACCGGGTGCCTGTGACCTTTACCTCCTGGAGTTGGAGTCCAGCACCCCAAGGTCCCCCAGGGCGCCTGGCCTTGGCTCCCGGACCACGGCCTGGGATCCGGATGCCTGAGGGGGCAGGAACCCTTAGGCCTTTCCAAGGACTGCTTGATCTGCTGTTTGCAGAGCTGTGGGCAGGTCGGCTGACTGACTAAGATCTTACTTTATCACAGTGTTTAAAAGTTTCTGGGTCTCTTCTGCCCCCCAGTTCAGAGATGCTACTGCTTTATTGCACATCATCACTCTTTTATCTCCATCCCCACGTCTTTTCTTTCTTTTTTAAAATATATTTTTACTAGTATTGATTTTAGAGAGGAAGGGAGAGGGAGAGAGAGAGAAACATCAATGATGAGAGAGAATGATGGATCCCATACTGGGGATTGAGCCCACAACTCGGGCATGTGCCCTGACTGGGAATTGAACCGTGACCTCCTGGGTCACAGGTCGATGCTCAACTACTGAGCCACACTCAGCCAGGCCATCTGTCATTCTTAAATACATGTTTGATTCCTCCCTTACAACTAAACAAGAGACATCTAATTGCATTATGTCTTCATAATCAAGGATTTGCTATCTTCTACTTGCAATAGATTAGAATGCAAGAAGTTTATATTTGTGTATCGTACTGCATAATTAAAATTAAACTTATTTTTTTTCATCCTAGCTGGTTTTGCTCAGTGGATAAAGTGTCGGCCTGCAGACCAAAGGGTCCCAGGTTTGATTCCAGTCAAGGGCCCATGTTGTGGGCTCAGTCCCCAGTAGGGGGTGTACAGGAGGCAGCAGATCAATGATTCTCTCTCATCATTGATATTTCTATCTCTCTCTCCCTCTCCTTTCTTCTCTGAAATCAATAAAAAAATATTTAAAAAATTATAAAATAAATAAAATTAAACCCATTTTTTAGAAATTACATTAGAAAGACCAGGAGTAGGAGGTTTGGGGTGAGGTGAGTCAAGCAACGCCACGAGCCGGAAAGGTAATGAGTAGTTTCTGATTTGTAAACCCGAAGGCACACGCAGGTTGACGATCCTGTGGTCGAATGATGAAAAATGCAGGTGAAATGCAGAAGACCTTGAACTGAGCATGGGCAGTCAAGGAAGGGAAGCTCCCCCTATCACTCCACCAGCACAAACTGTGGGCCATAAAGCTGCACTGGGGGTGGGGGTGGGGAGGGTGGGGTGGTGGCTGTTGCTTCTGGGAGTTTCCAACCACAGTCCCTCTGTGTTGTCCTGACACTTAATGCCATTGAAACAGCCAGAAACAACTGCATGAAAGAGACAAGTGTGTGTGTGTGTGTGTGTGTGTGTGTGTGTGTGTGTGTGTAGGGGTGGGAGAATACACATTCTACATAAACCATATAAATGATGTCCATAACAGAATGTGAGCTTAAAGAATCGGTGATGAAAAGTGGAGAAAATGTATGGATTCACCACCACTCCAGTGGATTCAGAATTTAAGGCACTTATACCATGGTAAAGGTTAGCATTATTTTATTAATGTGACATTTATATTGCATTGCATATTTTAAAAGTTCATGGCTATCATCACTGGGCATCTCTGGTCCTTTGTAGGATCTTAGAAAATGAGGCAGTGTTTCCCCTGGGAGCCCACCGAGGGAGCCCACAGAGGCCGGCTCGCCCCGCTGGAGGCAGGAAGTGCCGAGCGTTAACAGCCATGGGCATGGGCACATCTGGAGACCTTCAGAAACACCCACTGCATTCCCTACACTGCGAGAGTGAGGCAGAGATCTGGCTGTCTCTGATGTGGACTGAGAAAAAGCAATACCTCAATGAAACGATTTGAAATATTTCCTACTGATTCTGAAATAGCAGAAGTCGTTTTCATTAGGCTTAGCTAAGGCAATGGCTAAAAAGATTTAATAGTTTTCAACTGCCCAGTCTACTGACAGTGAATGGGGATAAAACACATCCCATTTTCCACTGAGAAAAGCCACAGATGCAGGCAAAGGTTGAGTTACTGTTCTAGAGTTACTGTTCTAAAGCATTTAAAGATGAAGCCATACTGTGGCGAATGAGGACCCCGGAGGTGGCCTGATTCGCTTTTCCAGAATGATCCCGTAACACTAAGAACACCATGTGTTCCTTCTGCTCTTCTTCCACCCTCCATGCATCCTTCTCAGAGCCTTCTTCCCCAGATTCATGCTTTTATCTGCTTCCATCTCCTGTCTAAATCCGGTCAGCCCCACATCATGCCTGGTACCCAAGATGTCATGGGGTGAGGCAGGAATGTTATACATTCAATACATGTTAATTATTATAGTTATTTTTACCCTCACTTCTCAGCTGAAAATTTATTCACTTCTGCCCTCCAGGATCATAAAGCTGCTGTCCAAGGTCCTATTCTCCCAGAATTCGCTAGAGCTCTTTATTCAATTACCTAGGCCAATAAAATATGCTACGGTGGCCCTAGCCGGTTTGGCTCGATGGATAGGGAGTCGGCCTGCAGACTGAAGGGTCCCAGGTTCAATTCCGGTCAAGGGCACATGCCTGGGTTGTGGGCTTGATCCCCAGTGGTGGGTGTGCAGGAGGCAGCCAATCAATGATTCTCTCTCATCATTGATGTTTCTCTCTCTCTCTCCCTCTCCCTCTCCCTTCTCTCTAAAATCAATAAAAATATATTTTAAAAATATGCTATGGTGGTATAACATAGCTGCTTAATATGTTGTGCCCCAAATAAGTTTTCATTTTTACAGGAGTCTTTGACATCGGAATGTCTAAAGTGTGGTTTGGTGCCTCCTCCAATTACACGAGGTTCCACTGACTCATAGAAAGATTCACTTTTTTTGATGCCTCCCCAAGAAAGACTCCTCCTGGCCCCGAGTTTCTCCCCTCCTCCTGTACAGACTGTTAGGTTTGATCAAACAATTGAATCAACACCCCTCCCCTGGGAACTGACCGTAAGACCACTTCTCAAAAAACATTCCCTTTCGCTTAGACCACATTCCACTTGCTAAGACCACATTCCACTGGCAAAGACCATTATCTCTCCCCTCCGGACCTTCCCAGGAATTGGACCTGCACAGAGAATTCTCTGCCCAGAAAAAGCCCACCTAGAGTCCTTTAAAAACCTCTGGCTCCCCATCTTTGGGTGCTGGCGCCATTTGGGGGCTCAGCTCATCTGGTCTCCAGATGACCTAGTAAATGTGTAATCCCTCACCACTTTGGCCTCGTGCGTTCCTCCTTCGGCAGCCCTAACACAGACCACATCATATGTATCATCGGATTAGAATCTGGGGTTTCTCGTTGCCATTTCTGGTACAGATCCTTCCAGGCATTTTAAGGTCTCATTATAACAGGTGCAACCAACAGCATGAAGCAAACGCACCCTTGTCTTGGATTCTGCTTGTTTAAGCTAAATCGCAATGTCATTTTAACAGACTGGACTGTAAGTAGTTGAAGTTCTGGTGCCAAGAATCAATTATTTGCAGCGAGCAAAACCCAGACGATTTTATGCAGAATGAGTCATGCGAGGAGATTTTACATTTTTTGGGCAAACTGGCTCAGCTAAGATGTAATATTGTTGCTTCATCAGAAATGAAGCAGCCAATTTAGGGGGCTGTTTTTAGGGATCGAAGGGGGTACAAATCAAATATTTATGTGGAATCCCCCAAATTTCACCATGAAGTGGGGATTCCATGTGCTTCTCTGATTTGGGATTAAGTTATTATTTTTCTACAAACACTTATTTTTTACTTGCCACTCTATTTTCTTTATAGTTTTTCTAATATGTCATCACTTCTTCTGGTGTGGTGATCAATATTGTCTGAGACTAAAGAATGAAAATTATAGTCCCAAACACTAGGTATTTCTTCTTAGTTCATGACTCCACCTGCTCAATAAGTTGGGAGACTTCCTTGTTCTTTGTTTTAATTAATTTTCTAGATTTACATACCCCAAAATCCATACAACGTGACTTTTAAGCTTATTAAGTCATAAATTATTTTAGAAAAAGATGAAAACTATGACCTACTTCCTAGGAAATTCTCTCACATGACATTCTACAAATCTGCACATTCGCACACAACTTTGCATAGACTCTGAGGTGTTTCTCCACTCTCTATGAAGCTCAGCTAGACTTTATAGGTACCTGACTCTGAGATCTAGAAACTTTGCCATGAATCTTCTCTGAGAGATCCTAGGGGCTGTTGGGTTTTTGGTTTCAGGACCTAGAATAGTGACGTGACAGGTTTCAAATAAATACATATTTATCTGAGACATGTATATATATTTTTTCAAATATATTTTTTTATTGATTTCAGAGAGGAAGGGAGAGAGATAGAAACATCAATGATGAGAGAGAATCATTGACCGCCTGCCTCTTGCATGCCCCACTCTGGGGATGGAGCCTGCAACCCAGGCATGTGCCCTGACCTGGAATGGAACTGAGACTTCCTGGTTCATAGGTTGACGCTCAACCACTGAGCCATGCCAGCCGGGCAGTTTGGGGCTATTTAACTCAACACTGGAGGAAAAAAAGCATTTTCTTTTTTCATTTCTTTTTAAGCTCACTCGGTGGAAAGTTAGACAAACTAACAGACTTTTCCTAGGGTCGCCGAAGGAGGAATGTATGTGGCTAAAAGGGGTAAAGAATTATAAATTTACTAGAGGCCCGGTGCACGACATTCATGCACTGGGCGGGGGGGGGGCGGTCCATGAGCCAGGCCTGTGCCCTCTCGCAGATTGAGACCCTTCGGGGGATATCTGCCTGCCAGCTTAGGCCTGCTGCTCCTTAGTGCTGCCTCAGAGGCAGGAGAGGCTCCCGCCATGGCAGCTGCACTCACCAGCTGTGAGCCTGGCTTTTGGCTGAGCAGTGCTCCCCATGTGGGAGCTCACTCACCACCAGGACAGTTGTGAGGGTGACTGAGAGACACTGCCCACTTGAGAAGGTGGCCCCCAAAGTTTCCTGAAGAAAACCTAGAAAGAGAAGCAGACACCTAATCATCTCCAATTATCTACAGCTCTCATCTGGCCCCATGGAGCTAGTCCTTTGATGCTGTTGTTAATCTTTAATGACTTGAGATTTCCTTAAGTGGCCCTGGCTCAGGGATGTACATGGGACTGATTTTTTATGACCACCGCTTGCTGTGGAAGACAGATGCCAGATCCAGCCTGTGTTTTGATGTTGGGCTGACCTGCGTTCAAGTTCCATCCTGCTGTTTGCAAGCTACGTGACTTAGGGCGCATTACTTAACACCCGAGCCTCAATTTCTCATCTGCGAAATTGCACTCCTTCCTCAAGATAATGAAAATAAATAAGCTGGGCACAATGGCTGGCACCTGTGGCGTCCAGTGACAGGCATTCCTGCGGGAGGACTTGAATCTTTCGGCCAAATTATAGATGAGATCTGTGGATGGATGGACCTAGGTTCTTAAAGTCCTTGAATTTAGAAACCAGAAATCCTGCCAATCCTTCTATGCCCAAGGACAGGCCAGTTGTACCCAAGGAACTCAAACGTAGTGCCACCTAAGCCATTTTCACACCTGAAAAAAATAGATGATGGAACAGAGAGAAATTCTTCATTATAGGGCAGTACAATCTTTATTACATGGTGATTTTCCACTTGAGGAGCTTAGGATGGAGCTCTGAGGGCTTACTCCTCACTGTCTTGGTGGAAGGGGGGGGGGTTAAGTATCCAGTGAATTGAACCCAAAGGAATGATGAATCTCATGGCCAATTAACATCTCCTGAGCACCCCATGGTTTGATTTACATATGAAAAGTGAACTGGGATCATCATTAAGATAACTTTAATCACAGAACTTCTTTAGCTCAATTAAGACAGCGCTTTTTTGTACCTGTGATTAATCTAATCGTGAAAGAAAATGAGAGCAATCTTCACACGCCTCCCCTAATTTAATCAGTTTCTTCAAAATACTATTTCAGTTGCTTTGAAAATCCTGGCTTGATGGTGAAAGGGCATTAGAGGTTCAGTGATGAATGTTTAGATAGTTGTTTATATAGTTACACACACACACACACACACACACACACACACATACACACACATGCTGTTCATGATCAGAAAGAACAATTAACACACAATTCAAGGTCCTGTTTATACATGTGATATCAAGGCAAATCATTTTGTCCGTTTTCACTAAAAGTAAATGATACTGTCTTTGGACTTTACCCAATCGTGCTTTTATAGTTAAACCCCAATATTAAGTAACACTTAGAGCAGTGGTTCTCAACCTTGGCTGCACATGAGAATCACCGGGGAATCTTTTTAAAATCCTGATTTCTGGGCCTCATCCTCCGGAAATTCTGTTTCTTTGTTACTAATGTGGTGGCCCCGCCCCATAACAAAGAAACAGAATTTCCAGAGGATGAGGCCCAGAAATCAGGATCTTAAAAAGATTCCCAGGTGATTCTCATGTGCAGCCAAGGTTGAGAACCACTGACTTAGAGAAACACTTGAGTAACAGTAATTGAGGGAACAGGTATGCTTGCCTTCTAGGAGAAAATTCGGTCAAGCTGGTAGAAATATCTTCCTTCATTTTTTGAGGATAAAGACAAGTTAAAAATAAGGAAATAGACACCCCGCTTGTTACTCGTAGAGCATTTATCTTAGAAAGCGTGTCCTGGTAAGTATTTTTCTCTTCTCCTTGAAATGTATATAAATCCTTTTGAAGACCAGATAAGCCTTTTGTCAGCTCTCAGACCCCCAAATGCCTTTCTCAGGAGGCTGGGAGCCATCATTTCAGGATGTAAACAGCAGAGGAGCCAGTTTCAGGGAGTGGAAATGAGAAGTTCGCTTTCTCCTCTGCATTCTAGTAAAGCCAGTGAGATGACACAGATCCAGCCAACTACCAGGTCAAGTTAGGACGGACTGTGTGGGACAAACAGTGTGGTCAAGTCCTCATACTTGAGGACTAGTTATTATTTCTTGAAAACATGTATGTGCCTGGTTGGTATGGCTCAGTGATTGAGCATTGACCTATGAACCAGGAGGTCATGGTTCAATTCCTGGTCAGGGCACATGCCTGGGTTGCGGGCTTGATCCCCAGTATAGGGCATTCAGGAGGCAGCTGATCCATGATTCTCTCTCATCATTGATGTTTCTCTCTGTCTCTCTCCCTTCCTCTCTGAAATCAATAAAAATATATTTTGAAAAATAAGAAAACCATGTATGTAACGGGCTGTGTCTGCTTGGCTGTATGACAGGGTGAGATTGCGTTCTACCTTTGGGGACAGTGGACCTCGCAGTGGACTGCCTGTGATGAGCATCAAGTGCGAGCAGGACTGTTGCTGTTCGAACAGAGCATCTCAGTGCAGCATTAGGTCCTCTGAACCTGCTCCCTTTGTCATAACAATGGAGGGGACACCGCTCCAACAGGGTTACTCCTGCACGCAGAGACAAGGAGCAGAGCTCCCTGCAAACCCGAGGTGCACCTGGAGCCTGAGAGAAAAATAACCCCTCAGGTTTGGAGGCTATTTGTTACCACAGCACAAAGCCAGTTATCCTAACTGATACCGCGAGAACCCGCCATTCCAGCACATGGTTGTGGGTCTGGAAATAACATTCCGGCAGGTGTACAGGCCAATAAACATAGGCTCTGTCCTGTCTCTATTATCATCAGAGCCATGAATTCACATAAATGGGGAAAAAACACACCCTTGGGTTTTCTATCTCCAGTTTCCAACCTAGAATTTCAACGTCACTCGGGGTGTCTCCTGAGTTTGGTCTGTCATTGTTTTCTTACCAAATAAACACCGCAGGTGATTTGGGGAGCTAATGAATCTTGGCCAGATTCCTGTAACGTCTTGAACTTGAATTACATTCCCGTTATTTAATGGCGTTTTGCAGGGCAGATTTGAGCCTGAGTGTCATCTAATGCGTTACCAAGTCAGACTGTGTTTGCACCAAAATGCTTAACTTGGTGAGTAACTGAGAAATATTCATTGAGAGCAGC
>NW_005871517.1:0-11374 GCF_000147115.1 Myotis lucifugus
CTGCTAATGGAATGAATGTTTTCCAATTATTTACCTTGTTATGCATGGTTGAGGGTCTCTTGGGAAATAATTATCTCACTTTTACATGCCTACTTTGTATACCTTTTATTTTCTCCAGTTTTTCTATCAAACAGTATTTACATATTCTTATTTTATCTGAAATTCCCAAATATCCAAAATACTCTATGATGTCTTTATCTTTTATATTCTAATAGCTTCAACTTCCAAGAAGAACCTTCTATCCTACTACTTTAATATAAAATAAATAATTTTTAGGTAGGTAAAATACTGCCTTACTTAAACTTCCCTTCTCAGCTCTCTTGGCTTAATGCATTAATTGATCTATTTCTCCATTTCTGAGTAGACACAGCTGTTCTACTGATAAACAACAGTGGATGGAATCTCATATAGCATACACGTCATAACTTTTAGTCTTAGTGGATTTAAATGTATCATCACTCTTACTTTACACTTGATGTATAATGTTATTAGGAATAGGTCTTAAGATTTAAGCCATATTACTTTAGAATTTTGAAGTGATGTCTTCATGTGTCCTAGAATTAAGTGCTGCTTATGAACTTTTCTTATGTCATTCTGATCCCCTATCTTCTGTGTTTGAGTTAATTGTTTCTCATTGGCTGAGCTGTCTTTTTTTCCCCTAAAAATCCTACTAACAGATGTTACCTAGACTTTTTGGTTTCTATTATTTCTTAAATTCTTTCATGGATTTGATACACTGGTCCTATTCTTTGAAATTTTTTTCTTTAATTTCTCTTTTAATATTCTTGTTTAACACATCAGCAATTATAGTTTAATTGCAGAAATCTTTCTTGTTCTCTAAGAATTTATTTTTCATAGCATCTGAGATTTTTCCGAGCATATCAAATAGAAAAATTAAAGGCCTTTTATATATTCTTTTTCCCCAGAGTTTTATTTTTCTGATAGTTTGCTTTCATCACTCTATTAAATACTAATGCTAATGCCCATAATCTTTTAGCATTCATTGTACCAGTGGTTCTCAACGTTGGCTGCACATTAGAATCACCTGGGAATCTTTTTAAAATCCTGATTTCTGGGCCTCATCCTCCGGAAATTCTGTTTCTTTGTTATGGGGTGGGGCCACAACATTAGTAACAAAGAAACAGACTGTGTGTGAGTATGTGCATTAATACACATATATGCCCATTTCCCCCAGTCTTTTTCTGAGCTGTTTGAGAGCATGCTCTTTACATGACAGGATGCCCGGATACTCCCCTGTGTATTTCCCAAAAGCAGACACTCCTACATAACAATTCTCCACCCAACCACACGAGGAAATCTCCATTCAAATGGTATTAAGGTTCAATCCACAGACCCCATTTGAATTCTGAGAACTGTGTCAACAATGTTCCCCACTCCCCACCCCCAGGATCCCATCCACCTAGGATGGGTCTTCTGTCATTCCTGTCCCTGACAGTTCTTCAGTTTTAATTTAAAATCATAGGCTTTTTAATTAAAATAAATTAAATAAAATTAAATAAATAAATAATTTATAAATTAAATAAATAAAATTAAATAAATAAAAATTTAATTTATTTAATTAATAAAAAAATTTAATAAATAAAAGTAAAAAAAGACCCGCTGGCACTACGAGTTAGGAGCCAGAGGTCCAAGATTGTGAGAGGGATATCCGACTGCCGGTTTAGGCCTGATCAAAAGAAGAAAGGTCTAAAATAAAGCCTGAAGTCTCTCCTTTGGAAGATAAATAATGAAGAGAAGAGTGTATCCAAAATAATTTGGAGGGAGAAAGTAATAAAGAGTAGAAATGTTTAGAACAGAAAACAGACAAATAATAGATAACAACAACAAAGCCAAAACTTGCTATTCTAGAAATATCAGAAAAATTAATAACCATCTAGCTCAGTGATGGTGAATCTATGACACGCGTGTCGGTGACACGCGAACTCATTTTTTTGGTTGATTTTTTTTTTGTTAAATGGCATTTAAATATATAAAATAAATATCAAAAATATAAATCTTTGTTTTACTATGGTTGCAAATATCAAAAAATTTCTACATGTGACATGGCACCAGAGTTAAGTTAGGGTTTTTCAAAATGCTGACACGCCGAGCTCAAAAGGTTCGCCATCACTGATCTAGCTACAATAATCAAGAGAAAAAGAGAGATAACTCAGATTAACAATATCAGAAATTAAATCAGGTATATCACTACAGGTCACTTAGACATTAAAAAAATAATGGGTGAGTATTTTGACAAGCTTTATCCAAAAAAAGTATTGGTTATTTAAATGAAATGGAAAATGTTCTTCTAAAAGTGAGTTACAAAAACTGACACACGAGGAAATAAAAATCTGAGTAGCTCCATTTATATTAAAGTAATATTTTAAATAAAATATGATCATATAAATAAAACTTCAAGACCACATGATTACATTGATGAATTCTAACCAGCATGTCTTTTTTAATTTTTTTTAAATTATTGATTTTAGAAAGAGAGGAAGGAAGAGAGAGAGAGAGAGAGAGAGAGAGAGAGAGAGAGAGAGAAACATTGATCTGCTGCCTCCTGCATGTTCCCTACCAGGGATCGAGCCTGCAACCTGGGCATGTGCTCTGACAGAGAATTGAACCAAAGACCTTTTAGTGAATAGGATGACACTCAACCAACTGAGCCACACCAGCCAGGGCCTAACAAGCATGTCTTGACTATGTACCAGTCTTAGTACAGTGACTCTTCAGAAAATAGAGAATGAGGGAATTCATTATATGATACCAGTATGACCAGATATCAAAATCTAGCAGACATTAAAGAAAACAAAAGTTAGAGACCAATATCCCTCATGAATATTGATGCAAAAATACATAACAAAATGTTAGCAAAAAATTAAGTGAAAAGTGTAAAGTATAATAAACAATGAAGGCAAGGTTACTTTAGCATTCAAAACTTTGTGCTCATAGGCACACTATTAGGGGAGTTAAGGGGGAAAAATCATAAAGTCATTGGACTAAATCTAGAAAAATAATTTTTCAAAATGCAATATCTAGCCCTAGCCGGCTTGGCTCAGTGGATAGAGCTTCGGCCTGCAGACTGAAGGGTCCCAGGTTCGATTCTGGCCAAAGGCACATGCCTGGGTTGCAGGCTCAATCCCCAGTGGGGGGCGTGCAGGAGGCAGCCGATCAATGATTCTCTCTCTCATCATTGATGTTTCTATCTATCTCTCCCTCTTCCTTCCTCTCTGAAATAAAAATATATTTAAAAAATGCAATATCTATCCATGATAAAAACTTAGAATATTAGAATATTAGGAATAAATACAAGCATCCTTCAATTGAGAAAGCACAAGCATGAAAAATGTACAGGCAACATCATAATTAAAAGTTAATGTTCAATAATTCTCCTCCTCTCCTATGATCAGGAACAAAGCAAAGTTTCCACCATTTCTATTTAATATTGTACTGAAGTCCTTAGGAAGTTCAATTAGGCAAGAAGAAGTAAAAGGCAGACATAAAAAAAGAAAGAAGGAAAGAGAGACAATAGAACTCTCCTTTTTATAGATAGCAATTGTTTAAGAGGTAAATTTTTAGAAATAAACAAAACTACCAATAAGTGAACTTAACATGGTCTCAAGGTATATGGTCATTATAAAAAATAAAATTGTACATTTTTAATGTCAAGACATTGGGAAATAATTCTTAAATTTCCATTTTCAATAGTATCCAAGAAATGTAAAATATTTAGGAATAAATTTTATCAAACATATTTGAAATCTCCAAACTACAAGACATTCCCAAGTGAAATTAATGAAGACCAACAAATGGAAAGATATACCATGTTTGAAGAGAAGTAGATGCAATATACTTAATATATAAATTCCAAATTGATCTATAGATACAACACAATCTCAACTGATTTTTTTCCCCACCAATTTCATAAGCTGATCCTAAATATTGCCTGGAATATAAAGTAATAATTATGAAAATAAGCATAAAGCTGGAGAATTTTTATTACCTGGCTTCAAAGTTTATTTATAAAGATTATTGTAATCAAGACAAATATACTAGTACAATAGAATAGAGATACCAGAATCTATACCCAAATGTTACAGTTATTTGGGATTTATTCCAGCTTTGTTGAGATATAATTAGCATATAACTCTATATAAGTTTGTGCACATGTTGATTTGATGCACATATATTGTGAAATGATTACAACCAGAGTGTTAACACCCCCATCACATCATATAATTATTTCTTTTTCCGTGGTGGAAACATATAAGATTTACTCCCCTAGCTACTTTCAAGTATATAATACTGTATTATTAACTACAATCAACATGCTGCACATTAGATCCCCAAATCCTAGTCATCTTATAGCTGGAGGTTTGTACTCTTGAACCAAAATCTCCCCAGTCATTTGTTTTTTAACAAAATAGTTAAAATAATCCAATGGTTGAAGAAAACAGTTTACAATTAACAGTGCTAGAAGTAATGGATATTGGTAATATAAATGATATACTTGACTCCTTTCCAAGACCATAACAACAATTAATTTAAAATGGGTCATATACCTAAAAATTAAATCTATAAAGCTTTTAGAAGGAAGCCTATGAGAATGTCTTAGTTATTTTGTATAGGCAAATGTCTATGAGAGAGAACTCAAATGATGACATCAAAAGATAACAATAAAATAAAAAATAATTCAAAGACTAGAAAAAATATTCACAAGACATATAGCTGACAAAGGATTAATATCCAGAATATATACAAAGGTCTTTACACATCAACTGTTTTTTTTTAAAAAGGAACAGATTTTAATAGATATCTCACAAATGAGAACATACAAATTGTCAATAAACATCTGAAAAATTGTCTCTATCATTTTGGGAGAAATGAAAAAAATAAACTCACAATGAAATCTCATTCCACACCCATTAAAAAGGCAAAAGATAAAAACAGACAAACCTCACTAAATATTGACAAGAATATGGAGCAATCAGAATTCTCATACATCATTGGTGGAATTATAAATTGTCAAACCACGTTTGGAAAAAGTCTGCCAAGTTATTTTAATACTTTTTTTAAATGACAACTAAAGCCAAACTAAACATTCCAGGTGTCCATCAGCAGGAAAATGGCTAAACAACTGTAATAAATTTATACAGTGGAAAATTATCATGAATAAACAGAACAAATAACTATTGGTACATGCTACAAACAAGGTCAACATAAAAATATTATGCCAAGTGCTTTCTTAACTAAAACTGTACTAGCACATGAATAGACAAGCAGATCATTGACTAGAGTAAAGGTCCAGAAATAGATGTAAGTACATATAGAAATTTATCAAGCATTATATGATAAAAGTAGCATTTCAAATTAATAAGGCAAAGAAAGACATTTTAATAAATGGTGCAGGGACAACTGGTTAGTCATTTGGAAAAAGATAAAATTAAATCCATACTTCACCACCATACTCAGGAACTTAATTCCAAATGGATCATCAATTTAAATGTAAAAAAAAAATAGAGGGAAAGAGAGCCATACAAATATTAGAATAAAACATATATGAATTCTTCCTTAATTTTGGTGTCAGAAAAAGAAGTTTTACTGTATTCCAAAAGTCAGAGACAATATACTACTATTGATAACTTTACCTAAAAATAGCAGCAAATATTACAGCCCAAAAATTACCATAAACAAAGTCAAAAGACAACTGACAAAGCTTAAAATGTATATTACAAACATAATATATTAAAAATGATGGGTTAATATTCTTAATGTGTAAGCAACTCATAAATTAGAGATGCGGGACCAAAAACTCAATATAAACTTTAAAATGAGACACAAAAACAATTCAAATTAAAGGTATAAAAGTAATCCTTTAATTATGTGTAAATATATTCATCCATACTCAAAATTAGGGAAAGATGAATTCAAACCTTACTAAGGATAAGGACACATATGTAATACCTTAATCAATAAAGAAAAAAATAAAATAAAACCTTATTAAGATAACATTTCTCATTTATCAGGTTGGTGAAAATGAGAAAGAGTAACATCACATTCTGACATCAAGGCTATGGGACACTTGGCACACTCATCCTTCGCTGCTGGAAGGCAAACTCCAGAACCCTTCTGGAGGGAAGTTTCCAATGAAATAACACCATTACATGTATGCTTATCTTTTGATCCTGAATTCCCGTGTCTAGAGATTTACTATAATTATGCACACATCCAACAAGAAAAAAAAATGCTTATGAGCAGGGCTATTCCTTGCAGCATCTATACTAATAAAAGGGAAATATGCTAATTAGGGTGGACATCTTTTGGATGACCATCTGGACATCCTTCCAGACAAAGCCTCAGTGGCTGCCTGAGGCTCAAGCAAGCCACGGATGGCAGCTGCTGCTGGGAGGGCCGGCCTGAGGCTCAGGCAGCCATGGTGGCTGCCAGTGGCAGCAGCAATAGGGTGATGGGGGCGGCGCCTTCCCCTCATCGGCCAGGTAGCCTCTGGCAGAGGGAGGCCAGACTGCAACTTAGGCTGGGGGCCAAGGCAGAGGTGGTTAGGGACGATCAGGCAGGCAGAGGGGTTAGGGGTGATCAGGCAGGCAGGCAGGCGAGTGGTTAGGAGCCAGTGGTCCCGGACTCCTCGGGGGATGCCCAACTGCTGGTTTAGGCCTGATCCTGCAACTGGCAGTTGGACATCCCCTGAGGGGTCTCAGATTGGAGAGGGTGCAGGCCAGGCTGAGGGACCGCCCCCCCCCCCCCCAGTGCATGAATTTTGTGCACTGGGCCTCTAGTTATTTATAATTGCAAAATTTTAGGAAAAAAATGTCAATATCTAAAAGAAAGTTTGAATAAGCTATAAAACCCAATTAGATGAGGTATTATGCATCTGTAAAAAGGTTGAGGAAGATCTCTATGTGCAAATATGGAGTGACATCCAAGACATATGGTTAAATAAAAAGTCAAAGTACAAATTCCTATGTATGGTATACTAGTTTTCGTGTAAGAAAGAAGGAACAAATAAGGAAATACATATGTATCTGCTCACTTTTGCAAAAAAGAAAAGAAAGAAAAGAAAAACAAAACATACACACACAAAGACAAACAAAGAAAAAAACAAAAGAAGAAGAGATAAATCAAATTGATTAGCTGTGGGGTATGAGTGGAAACTGGGTAGAAAAATTAGGAAATACAAACAGTATTATGTTATCTTTTGCTCATTTAAGCAGAAGTAATTAATAATCAGTTTTCTGTACAAAAGATAAGACCAAACTATTAACTAAAAATGCTTTCTTTATTCATCTGCTAATATGATAACTTATTCCAAACTCTGTAAAATTTTTCTTCATTATTTACCTTCTCTACCTTACATAAATTCATATATGTCCATTTGACTTTACTAAGGCATTTTAGAAATTATTTTTCATTTATTTTATTTTTAATTGAATTTATTGGGTTGACATCCTATCGAATAAAGACAGAATATACAAATTGACTGTCACTTCATGACAAAGATGGTGGCACCCACAGACAATGAGGAGGGAATATGCAAATTAACACAACAAAGATGGTGACAGCCTGCCTGGAGCGAAGGTAGGAGGCAGAGGCCAGAGCGAAGGCCCAGGTCCTGGGTGCCGGAGGGAAACCGGTGCCGGCAGCCAGGGGAAGGAAGGCCTATTCTTGCATGAATCTTCATGCATCGGGCCTCTAGTTGGTTAATAAAACTCTACAGGTTTCAGTCATACAATTCTATAATACATCATCTCTGCATTGTATTGTGTGTTCACCACCCCAAGTCAAGTCTCCTTCTAACATTATTTATGGCCCCTACACCCTCTTCTACCTCTCCCTACACCCCTTTCTCCCTGGTAATTACCATACTGTTGTCTGTATCTATGAGTTTTGTTTTGTTTTGGGTTTTTGCTTAAACCTTTCAGTTTTTTCACCCAGTCTTGAAACTCCCCTCCACTCTGAGAGCTGTCAGTCTGTTCCC
This sequence comes from Myotis lucifugus, assembly GCF_000147115.1. Classification (NCBI taxonomy): domain Eukaryota; kingdom Metazoa; phylum Chordata; class Mammalia; order Chiroptera; family Vespertilionidae; genus Myotis; species Myotis lucifugus. The sequence goes on from NW_005871517.1 coordinate 7,997, forward strand.
TATCTGTGAGTCTGTTTCTATTTTAATTGTTAGTTTATTTTATTCATTAGATTTCACATGACTAAAATCACATGGTACTTGTCTTTCTCTAGCTTATTTCACTTAGCATAATGATCTCCAGGTCCATCCCTTGCTAATGTAAAAGATAAGATTTCCCTTTTTTATAGCTAAGTAGTATTTTATTGTGTAAATGTACCACAGCTTTTTTATCCACTCATCTACTGATGGACAAATAGTTGGGCTGCTGCCATATCTTGATTATTATAAATAAAGCTGCAATGAACATAGGGATGCATATAGTATTTTGAATCAGCACTTGAGGGTTTTTTTGGATATATTCCTAGAAGTGGAATCACTGGGTCATTAGGCAGTTCCATTTTTACTTTTAAGGTAACTCCATACTGCTTTCCACAGAAGTTGTACCAATCTGCATCCTACCAAAAGTGGACAAGGGTTCCCTTTTCTCCACATCCTCACCATCACTTGTTTGTTGATTTATTGATGATTGCCATTCTGAAAAGTGTGAGATAATATATCGTTGTGGTTTTAATTTGCATTTATCTGATGATTAGTAATGTTGATAATCTTTTCATATGTATATTGGCCATTTATATGTCCTCTTTTAAAAAAAGTATCTATTCAGGTCCTTTGCCCACTTTTATTACTTCACTATGTTCCTTTGTTGTTCTTCTTCTTCTCCTCTTTTTTTCTCCTCTTTCTCCATTTTTTTAAAGAAGGTCCATTAACATTTTTTGTAGTACTAGTTTGGTTGTAATAAACTCTTTAGCTTTTTCTTGTCTGGGAAGCTCTTTATTTCTCTTTAAGTATTAAATGACAACCTTGTTGGATAAAATAGTCTTGGTTATAGGTCCTTGGTTTTCATCATTTTAAATATTTCTTGCAACTCAATTTGGCCTAAAATGTTTCTGATGAGAAATCAGCTGACAGTCATGGGACTACCCCTGTAGATAACTGTCTTTCTCTTGCTGCTTTTAAGATTTTCTCATTGTCTTTACTTTTGTAATCCTCATCTGAGAATGTTTATTGATTTACAAAGAGGAAGGAAAAGAGAGACAGAGAGAGAGAAACACTGATGTGAAAGAGAAACATTGACTGGTTGCCTCCCATATGCATCCTGAAAAGGGATTGAATCCACAACCTAGATATGTAGTGTGACAGGCAATCAAACCCCTGACCTTTCAGTTTCCTGTACAATGCTCCAACCAACAGAGCCACAGCAGCCAACGCTAGATTCTCTCATTATCTGTAACATTTGTCATTTTACTTATGATGTGTGTTGTGTAAGCCTCTTTGGGTATAATTGGGATTCTCCACATTTCCTAGATTTCTGTGGTCTTTTTCTTCACCAGGTTAGGGAAGATTTTAGTAATTATTTTTTCCAATAGGTTTTCTATCCCTTGCTCTTTCTCTTCTCCTGGTACCCCTATTATGTGACTGTTGTTACGTTTCATTTTTTCCCAAAGATCCCTTAAACTATTCTCATTTTTAAAATTCTTTTTTCTTTTTGCTCCTTTCATTGGATGTTTTTTCTACCTTGTCTTCCAAATTGCTGATTCAATCCTCTGCTTCATCCACTTACTGTTTATTTCTTCCAGTATATTCTTCATTTCAGGTATTGTAGTCTTCATTTCTGATTGGTCCTTTCTTATGGCTTCTATTTCATTTTTTCTGCTCTTATACATCCTTATAACCTTTGATTTGAACTCTTTATCAGATAAATTGCTTGTCTCCATTTCATTTAGCTCTTTTTTCTGGAGATTTCTCCTGTAATTTCATTTGGGGCAAGTTTATTTGTCTTCCCATTTTGACTGTCTCTTGGTGTTTGTTTCTATGCATTAGCTCAATCTGTTATGACTTCCGGTATTAATGGGGTGGCCTTACGAAGTAGAGGTTCTGTGGTGTCCAGTGGTGCAAGCTCCTTGTTCACCTAAGCTGGGTGCTTCAAGAATGTCCTTTGTGTGAGTTATTTGGGCCCTCCCATTGTAATTTAGTCTTGATTTCTATTATCTCATTTATGCAGGGGACAACATTCATGCTGGCTGACTGTGAGGCTCAGCTACAACCATGGTGTGTGAGCTGCTGTGCAGGTGCTGACCGTATGAAGCATAATTTGCCTTAGCAGAGTTTGGTGCCAACTGAAATCTCCCTTTGTGTATGCCTGTTGTGAAGCTTATCAAATCCTGCTCTGATGGTGTCTGAAGCTGGCCACTAGGTATGTTGGTTCTGGGCCTCTTCAGAAGGACTCTGCTACAGGTCAATGTTAGACACCCTGTTACTGGCCCTGGGCACGCTTTTTAGAGCTTTAAACAATCCATAGTTTGTGGCTGCCTTTATTGGGCCTGGATCCACACAGGAAGAGCCAAGCTGCATACAAAAGCCAGAATTTACCAGCATCAATCCCAGGACATATCAGCAAAAGTATCAAGGCACCCTCATATCTGGTACTGCCCCATCAGCTCTCTCCCCAGAACCACAAACCCCAGATTCTCCTGAGGCAACATTACTCCACTAGCCCTTTCAGAGGACACCTGTGTCTCTAGCAGACTCCTGTCTTTCCTTGACATGCAGAAATCCTACTGTTTTTCACAACCAGATATTTTGTGGGCACCTCTTCCGAGCACTGGTGCTCTAGGCTGGGAGCCCAGCCTGGTGTGGAGACCCTACACTTCTCATGGGGAACCTCCTGTAGCTGAGATATCCCTCGGGAACATTAGCTATGCCTTTGGAAGCTGGGCCAGGCCTTTTTGCATATCTGCCTCTCCTACCAGTCTGGATGTGGCTTCTTCTGTAAGTCATTGGCTATAAGGGCTTCTCTTCAGCTAGTCCTCAGTTGGTTACTCAGGATGATTGTTTTATAGTTTAATTATAATTCCAGCTTGATCTTAGGAGAAAGTGAGTGTACTTTCCACATAATTCACTATCATTTTTCCCCTTTATTGATTAAGGTATTACATATGTGTCCATATCCCCCTATTGTCCCCCCACCCCCCTACTCATACCCTCACCCCCCTGTTGTCTGTGTCCATTGGTTAGGCTTATATGCCTGCATACAAGTCCTTTGGTTGATCTCTTCCCCTTACCCCTATCCTCCCCTACCTTCCCTCTGATGTTTGATGGTCTGATCAATGCTTCTCTGTCTCTGGATCTGTTTTTGTTCATCAGTTTGTGTTGTTCATTATATTCTATAAATGAGTGAGATCATGTGATATTTATCTTTCTCTGACTGGCTTATTTCTCTTAGCATAATGTCATCTATGCTGTTGCAAATGGTAATAATTCCTTCTTTTTTACTGCAGCGTAATATTCCACAGTACCACAGTTTTCTAATCCACTCATCTGCTGATGGGCACTTAGGCT
>NW_005871517.1:11717-19707 GCF_000147115.1 Myotis lucifugus
AAAAAAAAAAAAACATAGGTCTGAAATAAGGGGTATAGGTCCTGAACTATCACTAAAGACTCCCAAAGCATTATTAAAATAAATGAAAAAGACACAACAAAAATGGAAAAATATCCAGTGTTCATGGATTAGAAGAATCAACATAGTTAAAATGTCCATATTACCAAAAGCAACATACAGATTTAATGCAATCCCCATGAAAATTCCAATATTATTTTTTAAAGAAATAGAAAGAGAAATCATCAGATTTGTATGGAACCACAAAAGACCCCAAAAGCCAAAGCAATCCTGAGAAAAAAGAACGAAGCTGGAGGTTTCACACTACCACCTGACTTCAGATTATACTATAGAGCTACGATAATCAAAACAGCATGGTATTGGCAGAGAAACAGACACACAGATCAGTGGAACAAAATAGAGAGCCCAGATATAAAACTACATGTATAAGGACAGATAATTTTTAACAAAGGAGCCAGAAACACAATGGAGTATAGATAGTCTTTTCAATAAGTGGTGCTGGAAAAATTGGAAAGCCACATGCAAAAGAATGAAACTAGAATACAGTTTGTCCCCATGTAATAAAAAATGCTCAAAGACCTAAATATAAGACCTGAAACAATAAGTTACATAGAAGAAAATATAGGTAACAAACTTATGGACCTTGGTCATAGAAAACATTTTATGAACTTGACCCCAAAGGCAAAAATAAATGAATTGGATTTTAGCAAACTAAAAAGTTTTGCACAGAACAAGAAACTGACAACACAATAGACAGGCAGTCAACCAGATGGGGGATGATATTTGCAAACAGTAGCTCCCACAAAGGTTTAACTTCCAAAGAACGCATAAAACTCAATACCAAACAACCCAATCAAAAAACTGACAGCATACCTGAACAGACACTTCTAAGAAGACATTCAAACAGCTAATAGATATATGAAAAGATGTTCAACCTCACTAGCAAGTAGGAAAATGCAAATCAAAACTACTATGTGATACCAACTCACACTTATTAGTGTGGCTATTGTCAACAAGACAAGCAATTACAAGTTGTCAGAGAGGTTTTGGAAAAACGGGAACCCTCATTCACTGCTAGTGGGACTGTAGACTGCTATAACTATGGGAAAGAGTCTGACAATCCCACAAAAAATTAAGAATAGAGCTACTATCTGACTCAGTAATCCCTCCCCTGAGTATATTTCCAAAAAACTTGGAAACATGTACTTGCAAAGATATATGCACCCCTATGTTCATTGCAGCTTTCTTCACGGTGGCCAAGACATGGAAACAACCAAAGTGCCCTGGGATAGAGGACTGAATGAAGAAGATGTGGTACAAATACACAATGGAATACTACTCAGTCATAAAAAGGGATGAAATACGGCCATTTGCAACAAAATGGATGGACCTTGAGATTATGCTAAGTAAAATAAGTCAGTCAGAAAAGCTAAGAACCATATGATTTCACTCATATGTAGGATATAAAACTGAAACTCATGGACATAAATCACAGTGTGGTGGTTGCCAGAGGTAAAGGAATAGCGGCTGAATGGGGTTCTAATACATGGTTACAGGAAAAGATTTAACTTTGGATGGTGATTTAGTCAAATTTTTAAAAATTACTTCTTGTGAGAGATAACTTAACTCTAATAAATAATACTTTTCATGCATTTTTATTTCATAAATTCTTTCATTCTCAGGTCAATAATGAATGCTACTTATGAAAGAACATGTCCATTTTTAGTAAATCACCTGACTTAAATACCTGCTCTCAGACCATGTACTGAAGTGATTCTTCAAGTACTTTCTTTAACTTGATTTTAACTTCACTGCTCCGTTAGTACCTGAGCAGTCATTTGCCAACTGAGTATTTTTTTGGACATTTCATTCCCAACTAAGCCTTACACATCTGTAATACCCATAAATTAAAACTTCAAAATAATCATAATTCAGAATTAGACCCTAAAAGAAGATTATGATTTAAATGCACCAGTATGATCTTTGCTCAATGTAGCATGTTCATAAGACTTCCCAGATTTATAATTAAATTATGACATATATTCTCTTTATTTTTAAATTAGCTTCCTCATAAAAGTATTCTCTGTTTATTACATATTTGTGAGCATCCAGACAATAATGTAGTTAATGTAGTATTTGAGATCAAATTTATTAAAAGTGAACTATTCAAGAATACAGTAAAATAAACCATTTCATAATCTTTATCTTTTTAGTGATTCATGAAAACAGGCTACTCACATCACCAAAAGGAAAAAAAGTAATTGAGATGAAAATGATACTTTAGCCAATAAGTCTTCAGTATTCAATGACACACAAAATGAATTGTACTAAAATTTAATTTGTAATGTAATGATTACTGAGAGAGCAGTACTTCATTTAGATGATGTAAATTGACTATAGAATGAACAAGTGATGACTCCTCAGTATATATGTTTTCATGTATAATGCTGCTTCTACAAAATTCTAAAATATATATACTTCTAAGTATTTTTTGCTTCCTAAAAGGAGTTTAATCAAATATTATAGCATGAACCATTTGAATAACATACATTTTTTTCATTATTTAGTATTCAGCCATCTGTTCAATTAGAATTCCACTCACATACACACTAGATGTTTTCCTCACAAGTTTAAAGTTAGTAACATGCCACTTCATATTTTCAGTTATTATAACAAACCATGCAGTATATTAAAATTTATTAAAATTTAAAACAAAACTATGCTTCATAGCTAAGAAGGATATGATCAATGACTTTTAAGTATCAGGCAAACTTACCTAAATAATTGTGTAATTGTGTATTTGTGTGTAATGTATGTGTGTGAATGTTGATCAATAGTTTCAAAATATTTTGAAAAGTTAAATTCTTTAAATAATTTTATTAATAGATGAACATTACAACTTCTTCTGGAATTTATCTTATCTTTGTAAAATGGAATACAGCCCCTTTATATACATCTAAGCTTAGAAATATAGGAATAGAAGTATGAATAAAATCATTTATGAAACATAGAAACTCTCAAGCTTCTAATATAATTCAGAATTTAAAGTTGTCATCCACTCCAGAATGTCTCCAACAAATAATTAACAAGCCTGCTTATGAACCTATATTGATAAGGAACTTTATCTTTCTAGCCAGTCAAAGCAGCTATAATAATAAAAGTGTAATATGCAAATCAACCAAACAACCAAACAGCAGAATGACCATCCAGACGACCTTCTGGATGACCATGCCATGACACCCACTGGTGCCAGGCCAGCCAAGGCAGGTGCGATGCAATTGGTCAGGGTCCCAGTCATCACCCCATGATCGCCTTGCAGAGGGAGGCCCAGGCCACCAGCCAGTGGGCTGCGATTGGTGAGCAGGGCCTCTCTCTGTGGGGGAGATCCATCTAGGAGCCATGGCCAGGTGGGCGGGGCCTAACTCTTTGGGGCGATTGATCATGGGGCTCCCCATTAGCCTCAGAAGAAACTAAACACACTGACTCCTTGATCTTGAATATAGATAGATGATAGATGACAGATAAATAGATAGATAGATAGATAGATAGATAGATAGATAGATGAAAGATAGATATAGATAGACTGATTAATAGATGGACAGACATAGAGATAGTAAGATAACATAAAAAAAGTAAAAACTAATTTTTTAATGGTAGTGTATTTTAGGAAACCTAAATAATTGTTAGAAATAAGGTGAACCCCCAAAATCAGGGGTCTTGGTAGAACACAAAGCATACTCAGGAGTCAGCAGCAAGGCAAATATCTTTACTCCTGCAGTAGGGTGCACAGCACCTGGTCTGGGAGCACACACACTGAGTGGGCAGTCCGCTCGGCTTTTTAATCCTGATGCAGGTGACCTGTCCCTAACTCTTGATTGGAGCTCAGGCTCACAGTCTTTCATGATTGGCTAATTTAAAGGGATGGGTTGACCTTTGCCATTTCAAAATGGCCTCCCCCAGGGGAGCTGCAAGTCATGGGGCCAAAATGGTGGCTGCCTAAACTCCATTCTTTGACAGAAAAGATTACTTGTTTATTCTCACATAAGTCAGAGAGAGAAATAGGTCAGTGTGAAAAAAATAAAATCCATGATAGCAGAGTCGTATGGAGCTCTTAGACAGGCAAAGAGCCATCCTTAGTGCAATTTGGAGAAATATCTCTTGTGCATGCAGCGCCTTCTATATCTAAGGTGTTCAAGTCAATTGCAGGACCACACCGAAGTCTCTAATCCCCAGTACTGCTGAGATAGGATTTATGAAATGGTCAACTTTAACTCACTGTCATAGATCAAATTTAGAAAGGATGCCAAAAAAAAAAAGAAAGAAAATAATTAAATTTATTTTAAATATTTGATAATTTTTTATTTTTCAATTACAGTTGACATACAATAGTATATTAGTTTCAGGTGTACAACATATTGATTAAACATTTGTATGCCTTATGAATAGATCATTCTTATAATTCTACTACCAAATGGACACTATACATAGTTGATTTAAAATATTTGTACAATGTACAAAAGTAAAGCTAGTTGATCACCTGGCAACATACTTGGAGCTTATTTCCAAGCAGAGTTGGAAAACACAGTTGTATAACAAAGTGTTGACTCATGAAAACATTGTGTCTTGTATATCCTCATACTATCTCTAATTTACATATTCATCACTTGACACATGATTACTGAGGACATACTGTGTGCAGAGCATGTTTCTAGGCCTTGGGCAGCAAAACAGTGACTAAAACAGGAAAAGCTGGTGCCCTCACAAATCTCATAGTCTGGTGGGAGTGATGATTAATAAATAAGCCACTGTATGTTAATAAGTGATTAAACATAATGAAAAGTGGAAGATGAGGGCATACCAGGTGTACTAATCATTAAAGGGCAGTGTTATGTGCTGAACTGTATCCTCCCAAAATTCACATGTTGGAGTTTTATTTCCCATTACCTCAGAATGTAACTGTGTTTGTATATGGGGTCTTTATGTAGTTAGTTTATTTTTTTATTTGTTTTTTTCTTTTCTTTTCTTTTTATTTATTTATATATTTTTTGTTTTTAAATATATTTTTATGGTTGATGGTATTACATATATGTCCGATTCCCCCCGCTCCCCTCTCCTCCCAGCCCCTACCCTCCCGGTCTTCACCACCCTATTGCCTGTGTCCATGTGCTATGCATATTCCTATATTATAAAAGCCTAATATGCATACTGACCAAACGGCGGAATGACCGGCAGAATGACACTTGCTATGATGCACACTGACCACCAGGGGGCAGATGATGAATGCAGGAGCTGCCCCCAGCCCACAGGCCCCAGGCTGGCCAAGGTGGGTGCCAGCAGGGATCCCCCGGATCACCCAACTTGTCACCTCACAGATCGGCCCTGATCACCAGCTAGGTCTAGGGACTCTACTTGTGCATGAATTTCGTGCACTGGGCCTTTAATACCAGTAAGTATATAAGTTCTTTGGTTTATCTCTTCTCATCCCTCCAACCCCACATCAAGGTATGTCAATTTGTTCCATGCCTCCCTGCTTTGGGTCTTATTTTGAGATAGTTAATTTAAAATGAAGTAATTAGGGTAGGCCCTAATCCAATATGACTGGTATCCTTATAAGAAAAGTAAATTCAGAACACAGACACATATAGAGGGAAGATGATGTGAAGACACAGGGGGAAGATGGCCATCTACAAATCAAGGAGAAAGGCCTCAGAGAAAATGGTATTGCCAACATCTTGCTCTCACACTTCTATTCTTCAGAACTCTGAGAAAATAAATGTCTATTGTTTAAGCCACTTAATCTGTGATACTTTGTTATAGCAGCCCTAGAAAACTAATACAGATAGTCCAGGAAGGGCTCTCTGGGAAGTCAATTTTAGCAGAAAACAGAAAAATTTAATGGCTTTAAGACGATAGAATTAGACATCATTGTAGCTGAAATAAACTTGAGCAAAATAGAAAAGGAGGAGGAAATTAGACCAGATGTGAAGGCAGAGGGCAAATAACATTCTGCCTGCAAGACAGTTTGCCAGAGTCAATAATAAAGAAGAATAAATATTAATTAGCTAACATTTTTCTGTCTTCTCCTAAAAAACACTAATCTGAAACACAAGATTAAATAACTGAAAGCTCATCTTCCAGAATTTCTAACCTCTGAAATCTCATTACAACCACTGCTGTAGAGGTTGTGTTATCAGAGAAAGTAGAGTTCTTAGGGTGCCATACGAAAAATAATTTCCTGAGGCCCCATGAGAGGATGGGATTTTATGAAAAGTTTTATTGATGTGGTAAAATTAAGGGGTCCCCCTGCAAGGTCCCATTTCTGTATAGTCTTCCCATAGAAGAAGTTCAATCTTGCCTTCAGCAGGGCCAAAATTAAGGCCACTGCCCAGAATTTCTGTTCCATATTAAAATCCTGTCCAGTCCAGCTTCTGGATAGCTTAGCTTGTGTGCCCAGCTGCATGGGTAAGGGTCATGGAGCAAGCCAGGGCAAGAAGAAGAGAAAGGGAAAAGGATGGAGGGAACTCTTTTTCTGGGGTTTTAACTTTCCAAGATTTCGTACACTTATGATGGCCTCCTCCCCTATCCAATCCATGGTCCCCAAGCTAGACTAACAGGCAAGCATCTTTCCCTACACCAGCCTGACTTCACTGAGCATGCACTCGCCTCTCCTTTTGTTCTATCCCTTCCCCCAGTGAACTAAAGGGAATAGACTAGTAGTGAAACAGGAATATGGGGGGTAAAATAGGACAGGTTTAGGAAATTTTAGAAATTTTGGAAATTAAGGGGACCATGGAGGAAGCACAGGGTGCAGAGCAGCAGAAGGTATATTTCCATAGAATAGGGAAACTGAAAAGCTGCAACAGGTACATTTCCACAGAATGAGGGAGCTGGGAACAGCAAAAGGTCTATATTTACAAAATAAAGAGAAGGAAGCCCTTCATCCAGATGGAGAGGAAGAAAGCCCAAAGGGAATAGGAAAACAATAGGGAAGGGGGAGGGAGAACTTCAGATATCCCATCTGAGGTTCGACCTTTGAGCCTAGGAGTTACTGTAGTAACCAGTCCAAGAGAATAGTGACCAATCAGAGGGGATATCAAGGCACCAGGATCTGCACCCTTTATAAGCAATAGGGGGAAAGAACTCAGAGGGATCCTTTCCCCCTCCCTACGTGGGAGTCCCTTCTATGCGACTCTTTCCCTCTCCCCATGTGGGAGGCTACTTGTTCTTCAATAAATCTCCACCTTTGCTATACCACTTTCTGTCCATGGATTCATTCTTTGATTCCAGTGGACAAAGAATCCGGGTTCCAGTCCAAAAATTCCGTTTCAGTAGTTCCCTGGGGAAGGTGAAGTGGTTGCTTGCTGATGAAGCTGTCCAGATGACCAGACTTATAATGTCTAGCCTCCCCTTTGCTCTCTTCCCATGATTAATATTAACTAGCTGATAGATCCTCCCTTTCCCCCAACTGGTGGGCGGAGTATGATGTAACCTGCAGCCTGGAAATACCTGAGTGACTAACCATGTACCTTATATGGACTATACATTGGACCACCAATCCACACCTGCCAAATAACCTAAGCCCTTGTTCCTATGTGGACCATACATTCAGCCACCAATCAGCACTCGCCGAGTACACTAAGTCCCCATTCCTTCCCATTCCACCCCTCAAAAGGCATGCTTACCTCTGCGCGTGCTGCTGTTCTCCCCTTGTGAGACAGCCTGGCAGGTCCTTCTCCTCTAATTGAAAGGGCGAAGGCTACGCCCTCCACCTTCCCCCAGGGTAAGGGCTACATCCTCCATCTTACCTTGGCCACGTGTTGGGCAAGGAGCTTCTTCACGGAAGTCTAAGACTCTGCTAGCCACACCCAGGAACGGGACATCGACTTGTGCCTGGCCAATCAGAAAGCACAGTCCTTTCTCCTCCCTTACTCCAACCCCCCCCATATAACCGGTCCCTGGGCGGGGTTGGCGC
>NW_005871517.1:19807-21514 GCF_000147115.1 Myotis lucifugus
CCAAGTTAACTTGAAATACAGATTCTTATGCTTTTGCATCGAATTGGCCCCCTGATGTGGTTTCTTGGGAATCTTGAAATCTGGGCACAACACTAATAAAGGCTGTAGTCTTGGTTTTCGCCTCTGTCTGATCTTTCACTAGCTAGTTACAATAATAAGAGTTGAAGTAAAATACATGCTCATATTTATTGTTGATAAAAAATTTATCAGCAATATCTATTCAAATTTCAAAACAAATATTCATTGAGAAGACACATCTTTATGAATCTTCTAGAAAAATAAATCTTCACTAATGGATATAAGTAAAATGATATTTATTATGCCATTGGTTACAAGAGAAAATGTTGGGTAAGATTTTACTAAAAATAGAACACCTAAGAATATAAAGGTTATAGGAACACATATTAGTGAAATATCCAACAGAAAGAACCCATAGTGGCAAATAATTTGTGTTTTCTTTCTCCTCAGAGTATAATTTTCATCTCCTACAGTGTATGATATGTAATACATTGGAAAGTGGCCCATTATAGTCTTCAAACAAATTTTGCTACATAATTTTATTTCTTCATGATGATTACGCTGAGAATTAGATATTATCCCCATATAAAAACAATACACAAGCAACATAAGATTGAAAATGGTAAAATCACTGATTCTAAAACAGGTTTCCCATTAGAAACTCATCAGGAGCTTTTAAAAACACCAGTTCCCACATTCTCTGCAAGACAATTAAGTGAGAATAGGGAACAGAGAAGGGGGAGGGTGCCGCTAATGTTTAGCTAATTTTAGAACCATTAGGGTAAGTGACTTGATTAAAAGGCTTACACATAGCTGAGGTTAGATCAAGTAGGTTAAAGAATGAAATGCTTATGACTGAGGAGGACCAAAGATTTGCCACCCCATAATGTGCCTTTTAGTATATTGATTTTAAGGTGGTTATTATGAAACAAAAGACTGAGAAAGAACTTCTGACTCTCCCCCTTTCAGCTTAAAGGAATTCAGACTAAAAAAACTGCTTCTGGAAGGGAATATTAGCATATTTATCTTAGCATAAGTTTAGCAAACCTGTCTCCCTCTGTGTCCCATTGTCTCTGGATGGCCCAGCAAGAATTTGTTAACCACAGGTCTGCTCTGAGCTACCTGCAAATTGCCTACTTTCCCTCTGAAATCCCAGACCCCTGCTCCCTTTCTCCCCTTCCCCCTTTTGTTAGAATGGCATATATGCCTCAACTGTACCAATGTGGTTCTGGATCGCATAGTTTCCTTCTAACCCCTTCCCCTCCCACGTGTAAAGCCATATGAATCTTGAACATTTTTCTCTACTTTACCTGTTTCTGTTGATTTTAGTGAGTCCCAACTCAATAAACTTTAGAATGTGGGGAGGAAAATTATTTGAAGCCCGCGTACCACATTGAAAGTGTTACGGCAGAAAAGAGGGGTGCTGGGTGCCCCTGGTTTGGTAGTTGGGAGTGGGGTCCTTGTTGTTTACTGAGGAACAGGATTTTGTCTGAGACTCGTACATGAGGATCTATGGAGAGAGATATAAAGTAAATTTTTTGGACTTATTTGGAACTCGCATTTCTTTGTCCCAGAGCAAGAATTGAGCCACGGCACGAGGGTAGTAGCTAGAGGTGAGAATATTAAAAAATTTTTGGTCAGTGGGGGAAAATCCCCCACAGTGGCACCCACGGGCGAGGGGGGAGGGGG
>NW_005871517.1:26593-90133 GCF_000147115.1 Myotis lucifugus
CGATGCCTACCATCACTGGCGGTTGGTAAGAGTAGAAGGGGAGCAGTAGGGATGCCTCTGCGTTCCTGCGGAACCCCCACACACTCTGGGCCGCAACAAGTAGAAGGGCTACTGAGATGGGCCTTAAAACCTGGAGCGTGGGCTCAGGTGGAGTTGCTACAGGTGAGGGATTCACCTAACTCAGCAGATACTGCAGGCGGGCCTGATGGCAGCTGGGTGGCGTGGCTTCCTGGCCCTACGGGGCACATTAAGATTCAACCATGAGATTCCAGCAAAGGTAGTCAGTTACCATTCTTGTTGTGTTTATGCAAACATCAGGACAGTAGATAAATTAATCTTAATTTGGCTTTTTGATAGCCATGGAGAAATTTTAAGAAGAAAAATCCTATTTCAATCTTTCCCCTCCACCAGACCATTTGTTAAAATATGCCCAGTACGGGCCTCTAGCAACGGTGGAATCAATCCGTCTCATGATTGAGCCGGAAGTTCCAAGACAAAGGGGGGAATGAAAGGGCGAGGGCTAGGTTGCCCCAGGGTAGGGGCTACGTCCTACTCTGCTAGCCACACCCAGGCGGCAGAGCACAGTTCTTTCTCCTCCCCTTACTCCAACCCCCCCCCTATATAACCGGTCCTGAGACGCGGTTGGCGCGCTCAGCCACGTGGATTGCTTTTGTGTCGGTGTGTCTGCGCCCAAGCTAGCTTGAAATAAATACAGATTCTTATGCTTTTGCATCGAATTGGCTCCCTAATGTGATTTCTTGGGAATCTTGGAATCTGGGCATAACAAATTCATGGACAAAAAAGGTTAGTGGAAGCTAAAATCTATTAGTCCATGTGTGGAGTCCCACATGGCCATAAGCCACATGGGCTCAAGGGGGACCCAGTGTGCCAGGAAGAGAAGAGTGAGTGTTTCTTTGTCTAGTGCAGCAGTTCTCAACCTGTGGGTCGTGACCCCTTTGGGGTTGAATGACCCTTTCACAGGGGTCGCCTAAGACCATCAGAAAACACATATATAATTACATATTGTTTTTGTGATTAATCATTATGCTTTAATCATGCTCAATTTTTAACAATGAAATTGGGGGTCACCACAACATGAGGAACTGTATTAAAGGTTCTCGGCATTTGGAAGGTTGAGAACCACTGATCTAGTGGTATATACATGCCTTGCTATCTCCTGATTGGTCCCTTCAAAGAATTCTGCCTTAGCAATATCCTTGGGATTGGTTACATGCCTCACTGTCTTGTGATTGGTTATCTGCAAGCTGCCTGTCTTAGCAGTAACCATACATTTTAAAAGCTTGTATCTCCTTCTTTCCCCACCCAGCTGGGTTATCTTAGCAATTCCACCTAGCTGGGTTCAGTTCCAGGTTCCTTTTTTTTTTTTTTTTTTGGTCTCTATGGTGCAGTCAGCAAGCTGTATCCTATTCATGTCTGCAAGGTCCTGTATTCTAGGACTTCCACGTTCTTCTCCCTCTTCCAAGGTCCTGTCCCTTCTGTCTCCTCACAAGTACCTTCCTCCTGTCACCCCCAACTTTACTGGGCATGTGTTTATCTTCCCTTTTTGGAACTCTCCCCTATTGTTTGCAGGGAACATGCCTGTAATGTCTGGCCTTCCCTTGCTCCTTTCCTGTTATTAAATACTGGTTGATTACAATGGTGTAAAAAACACAGAGGTCATTATTTTACCTTTGAAATCAATGTAGAACTTGGAATATGTTGGATAGAGCTAACTCCGATATCAAACAGAAGAAAATACATTTCTTTTTTGCCAGAAGTGAAGTAGAAATTCAAAGACAAAGCAGTAAACAAAATGCCACAGAGACCCTGAAGAGTTCTTGATATAACCAGCGGGCTGCAAGGACTTTGGTTCTGACCATCATGTGGAGACAGAAGACATGGACCTGGGTCTGGGTGAATGATGGAGCTAGAATTAGTAGCTACACGTGAAGACAGAATTATGAATGGGCTGTGCTTTCAAGGAAAAGTAGTAAGAACTTCCAAACCAACTAGCCTTGGTAAGTGTGTTAGCATAGGTAGCTAGGTTTATATAAGGAAAAAAGAAAAAGGGAATTAAATAATAAACTTAATAAACTTGGAAGCTGAAGTAAATATCAAGACAGCATTCCACCCAGTTTGCTGGGAATCTATAGCCTAAACAGACTCATTCACACTCTACAGGGGACTGTTGCTGAGGGGACTTATTCCTCAGAAAAGATAGGAAAATCTCCCCAGTGGTGCTGCCAGCCCAGTCCTGAATTCCCAGAGGAAGAAGGAGGGGGAATTGCTCTGCTGGGTACATGCACAGTAGAAACCAGATGACATAATAGAACTTTTGGGCACATGCATGAGAGCCAGGGTGATGACATACAGGGGCAGGAGCCTAGCCTGGGAAAAACTGGAAAGTTATTCAGATTGGATAGAAGGCATGGAAGCCCAGTAGATCTAGAAAAGGATTTGCTGAGATGAGGGCTCAACTCAGGCACAGGAAAATTCAGAAAGTTGGGTTGCATGATTTGAATGGTGCTTTGTTCTTTACCGTGAGCCAAGAAAATAGATGAAGGATTAACAGGAGCCTTGTGGCAGTTGGTTGTAGAGCCTTTCCACCCTCTACATCCCCTAATGCCAAATAAAACCTTGCACCATGTTAAAATTTGAAATTCTTTTCTCTTGACACTACAAAACAACTCATAAATGGCAGGGGGGGAAAAGAAATGAGACATCAGAGAAGTAAGAAATCTGTGACCTACCAACTGTCAGAATCATGATATAAAAAATAAATATAAAAACAGTGCTGGAGCCAGGAACTCTCAAAGGCCCTAAAAAAAGAAAATCAAACTTTCGGGCCACTTGTTAAATAGAGAAGCATTGAAATAGCTTGAAAGAAAACAAGCAAAATAAAAGTAACAACTCTTATTGAAACCAAAATGTGGTGTTTGAGTCCAAGTTTGTTGTTTCACAAAACTGAAGAATGGATTTAAGGACAAAAACGGTTAGCAGAAGCAAAGGTTGGTGAGAGAAGCTGGTCCTGGAAAATGTGCAGCTGGGGTTCCAAAAGCAGGCCAGTGTCCAGAGCTTCCATTTCATGTTGCAGTCATGTCTAATTCATCATCCATGCTAATTAAAGTCGATTAGTCAATGTGTGGAGTTCCACATGGCCATAAGCCACGTGGGCTCAGGGGAGTGCATCCCCGTGCACGAGAGTGAGAGAGAGAGAGAGAGAGAGAGAGAGAGAGAGAGAGAGAGCGCCTGTCTTTCTTTTTCTAAGGGTAGATACATACTGGCTAACTTCTGATTGGTTCTTGGTTCTTTCAAAAAACTATGCCTCAGCAACATCTTTGGGATTGGTTTATATTGCTCACTGCCTTGTGATTGGTTATTTGCAAGCTGCCTGTCTTAGCAATATCCATACATTCTTCTTTTCCCATCCAGTTGGGTTGTCTTAGTAATTCCACCTAGCTGGGTTCCCTGGTTCTATTTCCTCTCCACCATGGTCCTGTCCCTGTCTACCTAGCTTCCTCTGTCTCCTCATTATGATAGGATATCTTTATATATAAAAGCCTAGCCCTGCCAGTTGAGTGTTGAGTGTCGACCTATGAACCAGGAGGTCACAGTTTGATTACTGGTCAGGGCACATGTTTGGGTTGTGGGCTCGATGCCCTATGTGGGGTGTGCAGGAGGCAGCCACTCAATGATTCTCTCTCATCATTGATGTTTCTATCTCTCTCTCTCCCTCTTCCTTCCTCTCTGAAGTCAATAAGAATATTTTTTTTAAAGCCTAAGCAACCATTCAACCGGTCGCTATGACATGCACTGACCGCCAGGGGGCAGTCCACTTGGACAGACAAAAAGAGAAATAGATAATTGAGTCTATGAAAGATCACTAGCAGGTGGGGCTCAGCTGCAGTTGGCACTGGGAGGCCGGGCCATTGGTTCAAATTCCTCAGCTCTCCAGGCACCACTCTGGAGGTGCAGTGCCCCCAACCCCCATCAACCCCTCTGGCCTCATCCTCTCCAGGCAGCTGGGACCGAGGGAGGGAAAAAAGACACCACGAACTCTGTCCCTAGTGCCCGCCTCCTCCTATCAGGCTGGAGCCACCCCAGGACTTGCAGGATGGCGCATGAAGTGGGTGGCCTTGCCACATAGCTACTGCAACTCCCCGGTCTGTCCCAGACACCCTGTGGGCACTCACCCCACTTCTCCAAGCCTCAGTCTGTACCCCTAGCGAGGCCTTGGGAGCTCCGCCCTAAGGACCCACTTCTCCATAGCTGGGTACGGCAGACCAAGAGATGCGAGGGGCAGCAGTGGAAGACGGGAGCAGACTCTCAGCTGACCAGGATGAGTGGGGCCAGGATAAGTGGGAGTGGCTCCTCCCTGGCCACCTGCCACTTTGCACACCACTGCATCCCTCAGGGGATGCTGGATGCCAGTTTCAGCCTGATCCCCACAGGCTACGATGAGGGATCCCACCGGTGCATGAATCCATGCACCAGGCCTCTAGTATTTAATAAAAAGGAAATTATACCCAGAAAGAAGAAATAACCTCCTAAAAGCATGATTTGAAGAAAATTTATAAAAATGTTATTAAATTAAATATGAATCAACTGTATAAATCAACAATAAAAGGTAATGTCGAGAATTTTTAAATGAGCTTGCTGTGGTGGGAAACAGGTGAAAAACAGTGGACCATTTTTCATGTAAGATGTGAGGAACATGATATAAATTTCAAGTTTTCTAGGGAATTTTTATTGGATGAAAAGAGAGATCATGAAATTGATTAATTTTAGATTTTTAAAGTCAAGTAAACATGTCAAAATGTAGGTATATACACTCAATAATATAAGTAAAATGTAAATGACACAAAACCCAAGTGCAGAGAGCAAAATAATTAAGAAAAAGACACACATTATAATGGAAAGCAAAGAGAAAGTAACCCCCAAAATAATATTTAAAAACACAAAATAAGCACATAAGATAGTAGTCAATAGTGCACATGAAATAATAATAAAAAATATTTTCTTAAATTCATGAAAGTCACTTTGAAAAAAGCATAAATCCTTAAATTGTATTGAAAGAAAAATCTGTTTTCTATTTAATGCATCAACACAATGAAACAAATTTTGAAAACAAAGGGTGAAAAATACAAAGCACACAGTACTAACTGAAAAAAAATCTGAAGTAGCATTATCAATATTTGATAAAAGAGAGTTTAAGAAAAGTAAAATACAGATAGAGATGTTAATGAATTTATATTAAAAGTATTTTTTAGAATTACAAAATGTAGTAAAACACATTTGCTCCTAACACGTAAGTTTAATTTTTAAAAAAGTATGCATTAGGGGAACACCAAGGAGAAATTGATAAAACCCACATTCATTGGAGGATATATATTTTTTAACTAAGTATATAAAAGATTCAGATAACACAATAAACTACATTTCATAGAGGAATAAAGAACCGTGCATAACAATATAATAATATTCTTTTCAAGAATATAATAATATTCTTTTCAAGAAACAAATGTAGAACATTTACAAATTTTGAACTTCATTATACTATGAAACAATTGTTAACAAGTACCAAATTATTTAAATCATACAGATCATATGCTCTGGAGAAAAAGAAAACACAAAAAGCCATAAATATGTGGATACTGCTAGCTAGACTTCCATTTAAAATTTCCCCCCTTCATTGGATTCCCAACTGAACTCCATTCCTAACTCTTACAGTTAGATATACCCAGACATCTAACTAGTTTGCAATGAACTGTGAGAATAAGTGAAATGGGAAAATTGGACTGGAACCCATGGTGTTCCCCTGGGTAGGATGGTTCCCAGGCTCTTGTCCGGTGGAGTCGAAGAATGAAACCATGGATGAAAGGTGGTATAGCAAAGGTGGAAATTTATTGAAAAACAAGCACAGATTCCCACGTGGGGAGGGGGAAAGAGTCCCTCCAAGTCCCTTTTTCCATGGTTTATAAAGGCCACAGTATTTTGTGCCTCAATATCCCCTCTGATTGGTCACTATTCGACTTTGATTTGGTCACTATAGCAACTCCTGAGCTCAAGTCTCTCATGAAGTATGTGAGGTTCCCTCCTTCGTCCCCATTATTATTCTTCTATTCCCTCTGGGCTTTCCTTTCTCCTTCCCTTTATTCTGTAAAGGTATACCTTTTTCTACTCCCCACTCCCTTGTCTTATGGAAATGTACCCTTTTGCAACTCTGTAGCCCTGTGTTTTTTCCACGGACCCCTTAATTTTTTAAAATTTCCTAAACCTGCCTATTTCACCCCCAAAAGTTCCTTTCATAAGTAACAAATGCATATTCAGGCCTGGCCATGAACATTTCACCATGCTTCCATTGCTTCTGCTGGCTGAATGCAGATTAGGATCCAGCTCTAAAGGACAGCGCAGGCAGAAGATGGAAGAATTTCTCAGATGATCACCATGTGAAGGAGGGTTCACTGACCCCCACTGAGTAAGAAATAAGCTGCCATTGGATGGAAACACTAAATTCTGACTTCTGTGTACAGCAGTTTAGCCTCCTCTCATACAAATAACAGAAAAAGAGCCTTATATTTGTAATTTAAAACTAGGTTTCTAAATAATGCTAAATAATTCAAAAGTCACAGAAATATCATAATGTAAATCATTAAATATTCAAATCTTAATGAAAATGAAAAGCTATAAAAACTTGAGAAATGCAACAAGGGTACATAGAGTAAATAGCCTTAATACTTAAGGGAGGAAAAAGAAGATGTTAAATTAATAAGCTAAGTGTTCACTATCAGAACAACACAAAAAAAAAAGCATAGCAAAATGAGACTTTTAATAACACTCTTGAGAGCTGGAGCCCATTGTACAGGAACACACAGGGAACATAGCTTATTTATTTAGTCCCACCTCCGGTTCCTTACTGGCTGAGTACTATTTGGTCACCTGTTTCCTCTTGTGTCTCCCATTGGGCCATTAAAATATTGGACCAAGACTTTTCTAGCTGTCTCCACCTCCCTTTGTTTAGGGGACTCTTCCTGGAAAATGTGCTATCAGCCACAGGACAGCTCCCACACCCTCTCCCCACCTCCCACATCCTGTTTGCTCTGGGGAAATTCAGTAACCGCCTGGCCACATGCTGTTTCTTTTCTTTATTTAAATTTTTTATTTATTATTGATTTTGGAGAGGAAAGGAGAGGGAGATAGAGATAGAAACATGAATGATGAGAGAGAATCATTGATTGGCTGCCTTCAGCATGCCCCCTACTGGGGATCGAGCCCGCAACCCGAGCAGGTGCCTTTGACAGGAATCGAACCCCAGACCCTCCAGTCTGCAGGCCGACACTCTATCCACTGAGCCAAACCAGGCAGGGCTGTTCCTTTTCTATGAAGATGAATCAGAGGCATGTTTCTTACAAATTATACAAGCAGAAACTGATGAAATGGATAGGGAAGAAATAACAGATACTGTTGCTTAAAACTTATTAAAGATGACCGTTTAGGTGAAACAAACTTATTTAACACTTCATGTATCATTCTCATTTAGGAGAACAGCAAAATGGGTCAGGAAGTTTTTTCAGGGTGAAGAATATAGTGCAAGAAAAAGACAAATAACAAAAATAGATCCAGAGACAAATGGCAGGGGAGGTGGGGGTGGGGGTGTTTAGAGAGCAACCAAAGGACTTGTATGCATGCATATTAGCATAACCAATGGACACAGACACTGGGGCGGTGGGGGCTTGCCCTAAGGGGAGGGAATGTCTGGGTAAAATTTTAGACAATAAAATTATATATATATATATATATTGATTGGCTAGGGCCATATACTTAATCTTCTTTTGGGTGAAAAGGCCAAGAGTTGGCTTGGCATTTGGGGATTGACTGACTGCATTTCTAGTCAAGTGGAACACTGACAGGGACACAAAAGTTAACCAAGTTCTGGTTTGCTGACCTGACACCATAGGCAGGAGTAGCTCCATCTTGGGTCTACAAATTTATTTCAACACTATCAACTAAATCAAATGCTAGTTCTTTTTTTTTTAGAAGATTAATAAATTAACTTATATTTAGTTAAGGAAGAAAACCTGAAGAGAAAAATAAATCACAGAAAATGGAACATCAGTAAAAAATCTATTCCCAAAGGAAACACCACAACTAAATACTATATTTTAGAGGTAATATTGAAAGTTTAGGAAATGGTTAAGTCCTAACTTATGCAAAATATTGATTTACTATTTTAAAAGGATATAAAATTACAGGTATCTTTATGTGTCTAGTTTAATGCAATAGCAATAATAGAGGAAGGCATTTGTACCAGATAATTTGCTATGTTAACTTGATAGGGCCAGAGGGTAGTCAGTGTTAGGGTCGCCAAAGGAGAAATGCACAAGGCCAAAGTGGGAAGGGATTATAAATTTACTAGAGGCCTGGGGCACAAAATCTGTGCACGGGGGTGGGGGGTCCCCTCAGCCCGGTCTGCAGCATCTCTCAAATCAGGACCCCTCAGGAGATGTCCCACAGGGATCCCACAGGGATTGGGCCTAAATTGGCAGTCGGACATCCCTCTAGCAATCCGGACCGCTGGCCTGCCTGCCTACCTGATTGCCCCTAACCACTCTGCCTGCCTGCCTCATCACCCCTAACCACTCACCTGCCTGATCACCCTAACCACTCTGCCTGCTTGATCGCCCCTAACATTCTGCCTGACTGCCTGATTGCTCCTAACCACTCTGCCTGCCTCCCTGATCACCCCTAACTGCACACCTGTCTGCCTGATTGCCTCTAACCGCCTCTGCCTTGGCTCTCACTGCCGCAGCTTTATCTGGAAGGAAGTCTGGAATGATGTCCGGTAGGTCGTTCGGCTGTCCGTTCTAATTAGCATATTAGCTTTTATTATCAGTGATGGCGAACCTTTTGAGCTCGGCGTGTCAGCATTTTGAAAAACCCTAACTTAACTCTGGTGCCATGTCACATACAGAAATTTTTTGATATTTGCAACCATAGTAAAACAAAGACATATTTTTGATATTTATTTTATATATTTAAATGCCATTTAACAAAGAAAAATCAACCAAAAAAATGAGTTCGCATGTCACCTCTGACACACGTGTCATAGGTTCGACATCACTGGATTAGATCATCTGGATACTAGATGGGCTGAGCCCCAAAATGGCGCCAACCTCCAAAGATGGGAGACAGAGGTTTTAAAAGGACTATAGGCGGGCTTTTTCTGGGTGGAGAATTCTCTGTGCAGGTCCGGATCCTGGGAAGGTCCACAGGGGAGAGATAATGGTTTTAGCAAGTGGAATGTGGTCTAAGCCAGCGGTTCTCAACCTGTGGGTCGTGACCCCTTTGGGGGTCGAACGACCCTTTCACAGGGGTCGCCTAAGACCATCAGAAAACACATATATAATTACATATTGTTTTTGTGATTAATCACTATGCTTTAATTATGTTCAACTTGTAACAATGAAAATACATCCTGCATATCAGATATTTACATTACGATTCATAACAGTAGCAAAATTACAGTTATGAAGTAGCAACGAAAATAATTTTATGGTTGGGGGTCACCAAAACATGAGGAACTGTATTAAAAGGTCGTGGCATTAGGAAGGTTGAGAACCACTGCTCTAGAGTGAGCCTGCATTGAGTCTTTGTCCTGAGAGCTTTTTATCCTTTTTTTTTTTCTCTTGGCAAGAACCTTAGGAGAGGGTTTCAGTAGAATATTCATCAGCTTTCAGGTACATTTTTAATATGCTGATGCATTAAAATGAGTGTATAGGGGAGTTTTGGGTTATTCTTTGGTCTGTTTTACTGTTTTATCTTAGTTCTGTCTGGCTTTAAAGGGGTTCTTGTTATTTGTTCCTCAACTTTATCTGTCCTTGAGTTTAGCTGGCACAAAGGGCATTAATTGGGTCTCTGTTCTCTATTTTCCCAAGCCAGGGTGATTTAAGCTATGTATTTTATGGTTAGGGAGGAGGGCATGAATCATTTGCTCTCAAGTGTCCTTGGTTAGGGAAGATAAGGTCTTGCAATTCACAAGCCGGCTGCAAGTTGCCCTGACTATTTGGCCTTGTTTAATTTTGTCTCAGTTTCCCCATTCCACTTGTCCAGGAATTTTCCTAGCTTCTTACTATCCTGCCACAGTACCACAAGTAAGGGAGGATTCCTCCTGCCTGACTGATCTGAGCTGGGACATGAGCTTTTTCCTGCCTTTCAACTTAAACTGAAACATCACCTCTTACTGTGTTTTAAGCCTGTTGGCCTTGGGACATGAGGTACACCATAGGCTCTCCTGGGCCTCCAGCTTGCTGACACCCTGCAGGTCTTAGGACTTGTCAGTCTCCATAAGCATATGAGCCGATTGCTTATTTTCTCTCTCTCTTTCTCTCTCTCTCTCGCTATATATATATATGGAAAATAATCATGATTTCAGCAGTAGCTAGAAGAAAATGTGTTAGATAAAATTTAATTCCATTTATGACAACTGTTTTAGTAAAACAGAATTATAAGGGGGAAAAACAACTTAATAAAAGCTACCTATCAAAATATGTGCTGCAGATATCAGTGTGATAAAAGAGTTAAAAAATATTATCTCACAGTGAAAAATATGTGCTGCAGATATCAGTGTGATAAAAGAGTTAAAAAATATCATCTCCCCAGTTAAAAAACAAAAACAAAATTACCGACTCATAGACACTTATTCAGTAGGATATTTACTAGAAAGTCTCATCCAAACAGTAAAAGTAGAACAAAATGGAATGAAGCATAGGAAGGAATTAGAAAGGAATCATTTTAAATGTCATCATAATTTTCTGCAATGATTGCTTATATGGAAAACACAACACAATAGAATCTACAGGCAAGATAATAAGGTGAATAAGCAAAATTTATAAAATCAATATAAAAATCAATAGTTTTTATGCTTAGCAAAACTAATTTCAAAACTCAGTTCACAGAAGCAATAGCCCATATGGTATATACAAATTATATATATATATATATATATATATATATATATATATATATATATATGATCCTTATAAATAAAATTATTTTTAGAGAATAACTGATGTGCATAAAGAGTTCAGTAAATAAATGGAGTGATAAACTATATTCATATATAGAAAAAATATCATAAAGATAATCTGTCTCCAAAATGAATCTTTAACTTATAATATTACTATCTTTGTAGACTTTGAAATTTTGATCCTATAATTGTTGATGGAAAAACTAGAATTTTTTTAGAAATGTGTCAGGTTCATCCTCAGCACTCCAGGAAGGTCTTTCACGCTGCCGTAGTTTTTCACTGCTCCCTTCACTTCTGTGACTCTGCAGCACCCTTCTGATGTACTCCTAATTTAAGTTTAAGGTGCTCTGCTTTATCTTTTGTGTAACCCGGAGAATTTGAATTAATACATTTGTTTGAGGTCAAACAATTTGCTTAAGTCTCTTTGACTCAATTTTGTCACACATATAAAGAGGTTTTACTAAATATTTTCCAATTTTCCCTCAAGCACACAGAATCTTTTTTTCCCCCCCTCTGTGTTGCATACATGCAAAGGATAGTATATGTTTTATCTAGAGAAAATTTCTAGGAAAAGAAAAATAAATTAAATGGATTTTGTTTTGCTGTGTTGAGAAAAAAATCAGTGACACTGATTTCATACAGTAGAAAAGTAAGCTAACATTTTTAGTTGGACTTCAAAATGAACATTTGCTTTCATTCTTGAGTAACAAGTATTTATTTATTTATACACTAGAGTCTCAGCCCCGCCCAGCTGCCAAGCTTGCAACCTGCCTCACTGCACCCACCTGCCTGCCGCCCCGCCCAGCTGCCCACCGATCCGCCATGCTCGCAGCTGTGCCTGCCTTGCCACGCCCACCGCCGGCCACCAGCATTGCGGCAATCAGAGCCTGTGGGCCACAGGCAGGGCCTGAGAGGTGCTCCATGCACCTCATGGTGACCGGTCGTTCGGTCGTTTTGGTTGTGATGCCTCTTGGCCTTTTATTATTAAAAGATTAAATCTTCCTTAGTATTAAAATAACTCATTATAAGGTTGAAAAATATGACAAATAAAAACAAGCAAAAAATGAAACATAAATGACACAGAGTCCTCTCCATGATTCAGATATTTATTTATTGCTTTAATTATCTTTCTTTTTGAGGAAATGGCACAACCTTTTGAAATGTCTAGGTTAAAGTTTGTTGTGACAAGAATTTTTCATTTACATGTGGAGGATCTCTGGAATTATTCAAAAGTTTTAAAAGCATGTCTGATAATTAGTTACTTAAATGTGACTGTATAGTTTATTTCAATTAATCTCTGGCAAAAAGTTCTCTAATCCAAAGCTAAATATTCCTTGGAAAAATGTAGTGAAAGCAACCAAAAGATAAGCTGGCACATCTTTAATGATAAACATACACCAAACATATACATTTGGTAGACAGTAATCTCTTTATTTGCTTATTAGCCTATTCAATGTAAATTTCTCTTTACTTTTAATTTAACTTATATAGAAATCTAGGTTGATTCCTGGGACTCTATAAAATTTTATAAAATTTCTACTTCAATGCCTATTATCCATATTATTAGATATCATAAGATTCTCTTTCTCTTACTACTAGCACCAATTAAGAATGATGAATGTAATTTATACTTCCTTATTAACCTTCACATGTATAGATACTAATCAAATGCACTACTAGAAATTAACTCTTCAAATGGCTTTCTTTTGTCAAGAACGTTTCTGAATCATGTACATATTCTGATTGACCAGTGACTAATATCATATCAACGTGGAACACTGACTGATACTTCTGATTTTATGTTCTGTTTCCAAAAGTTTTTGAGGTATTTTTAAAAAATATTTTTATTGATTTAGAGAGGAAGGGAGAGGGAGAGAGAGAGACATAAACATCAATGATGAGAGAGAATCATTGATTGGCTACCTCATGCACACCCCCCACTGGGGATCAAGCCTGAAACCTGGGCATGTGCACTGACTGGGAATTGAACCATGATCTTCTGGTTCATATGTGGACGATCACCCACCAAGCCACACAGGTTGGGCCCAAAAGTTTTTTTATGTTTAAGAAAAACACAAGTACTGCATTACAATTTAGTGTGTCTTTTCAAATATTATGATTGCTCTGTATTTCAAATCAAGTTATGATGCAAAAGTTTTTAGGTCATCTGGCTTATGGTGAGCAAAAAGGAGCCCATTACAGCTCTACACTTAACACAGCACATATGGATTATAAAGCATCCCTCAAGAAATACCACAATTAAAACATTGTGCTGTGATGATTCTCAGCTACATAAATAAATAATATCCCAAAATCCATGCATGCAATAAATACCATCAGACTTTAGAACCTGGCTTTATTTTTCCATAAAATGTTATTTCCAAGATGTTTTTGAATGGAATACCTAATTATTAACTTACTAGAGGCTTGGTGCACAAAATTTGTGCACTCTGGGACGAAGGGTCCTTCAGCCCAGCCTGTGCTCTCTTGCAGTCCAGGAGCCCTTGGGGATGTCCGAGTGATGGTTTAGGTGGGGAGCAGGCCTAAGCCAGCAGTTGGACATCCTTAGAACTGCCACGGAGGTGGGAGAAGCTCCTGCCACCGCCCCTGTGCTCGCCAGCCATGAGCCCAGCTTGTGGCTGAGCGGTGCTCCCCCTGTGGGAGCGCACTGACCAGTAGGGGGCAGATCTTGTGTTAAGCATCTTCCCCTGGTAGTCAGTGCTCATCATAGCAACCATTAGTTCGATTTGCATATTAGCCTTTTATCATATAGGACTAGAGGCCTGGCTCATAAAATTTGTGTGCAGGCATGATCCCTAGGCCTGGTCTGCAATCAGGGCCATCTTACCCAGCTGCCTGCAGCCAGCCCCATGCCCCCCCACCACCCACCCCCGGATCCCCATTCGCCATCAGGTGATCGGAGCCTGACGGCCGGAGAAAGGGACCAAGAGGTGGTTAGTGCACCTCATAGTGACTGGTCCAGTGGTTGTTCTGGTAATTCTGCCATGAGGGTCAATTTGCATATTACCATTTTATTATATAGAATAGAGGCCTGGTGCACAAGTGTGGGCATAATGGCTGACCATGAAGGGGGCCCCGGATTTGGGTGAGGGTCCCCACTGGGACGGGGCCAGCCTGGGCAAGGGGCCGCCAGCAGTTTGCAGGCTGGCCATGCCCCTGATGGGGTGGGGGTCCCTGCTGGGGGGTGGGGCCAGCCTGGGTGAGGGGCCTGGGGCAGTTTGCAGGCCCTCCACATCCCCAATCAGGGTGGGGGTCCATGCTGGGGGGCGGGGTGGCCTGGGCGAGGGGCTGCAGACAGTTTTCAGGCCAGCCACACCTCTAGCTTTGTCAGGAAGGATGTCTGGAAGATGTCTGGTCTAATTAGCACTTTACCCTTTTATTAGTATAGATGATAAATTATTTTTAAATAAGCAAATAGGAAGACAAATAGAATCATCGTTAGAAGACTTGAGAATTTTAAGTAGTCCTCTTTTATCTGGGAAATTTAGATACTACTATTTGACCCAAAATTTAATATGTTCCACTTTTTTTGTGGACATATACTTTCCTATTTCAACTTTGTTTAAAAACCCTGAAGTTCTATTATGAACAGTGAGTTCTGTTCAGGGAGTGTGCATTTATAATGGAGGCTAGGGGGCAGAAGGGAGCCACCTATCCATTCAAATATATTAATAGAACTCTGTGTGCTAGCACACTCTGATAGGCACATGGGTCTATGGGGAGTTGAAAAAAAATAAAAAGAAACAGAAGTTTCTCCCTTGAAGTAGACAATATATTGGATACATCTAAATAAATTCATCAGTATCACTCACAAAGAGCTGGGTGTCATCATTAAAAAGCAAAATCTTGAAAGTTTTAAATAATATAGATCTTTACTATGGTTTTCATGGAAAGACTAGAGTTTACAGGGTTCATTACCTATCAAATGTTCCTAAAAATCCTTTTTTATTTTAATCCTCACTCCAGGATATTTATTCCATGTTTTTTAGAGAGAGTGGAAAGAGAGGGAAAGACAAAGAGAAATATCACTGTGAGAGAAACACATTGATTGGTTGCCTCCTGCATGCACTCCGATCAGGGCCCAGGCAGGGGAGGAGCCTGCAACTGCGGTATGTGCCCTTGACCAGAATCGAACCTGGGACCCTTCAGTCTTCAGGCCAATGCTCTATCCACTGAGCCAAATCAGCTAGGGTCCTAAAAATACTTTTTAATCTTTCTCTTTCCAGTATTTCTAATAGCAACTTAGAGAAACTACTGCAATTGCTATATCTCACTTATACCAGTACAGTTCGCTTATTGCCACATTGCCACAGATGCAAGCTTCTTCCTCTTCTCTTTTGGTGTATACATCCAAAACTGGACAAATACCAACTGCCATGTACAGCTGTCTGGGAAATATATTTCCTTCTACTCTACTGATTTTCTTATGAGAATAAGACATCTCTACTACCATGATAATATTCCCATGACCCACAAGTTCTGTGAAATAAAATTATAATAATCATTTATTTGGTGTCCTTTTTTAAAAAAGAAAAAAGAATAGCTTATTGATTTTTAGAGAGAGAGGAATGGAGAGGGAGAGAGAAACATGGGTGTCTGAGCCACACTGGCCAGGGCTATTGTGGAGACCTTTGATGGGTAGTTAGCATGCTGAATGTTGATATGCTACATACAGCAAACATGAGATCCTGTGGCCTCCTATGTTTGTGATTGACTCTGCTTATTTATTAATAGTCAACTCCACTATGTATTCCCAGGTGAAGAAGAAACCTGTTCTGATGTACTCACTATATCTACTCGGGCTTCCATATCCCTGTAAGCAAATGAGAAGAAGCAGAGCCTCAGGGTTCCATTTACACTGAGCAAGACATATTGTCTGGCTCCATTCCTACAGCAGCAGCAGTGAAGAGGGGCATGAGAGCTCTGCTTTTACCTGCCAATCTCTTTTCTTTCCTCCCCTCAACAACCACTATTTCAGCCTCACATCCGCCATTCATTGTGTGGTCATGGGAACTTTTCTCTTCATGCCCCTTAGCCTAGTCAGTGGCCTCAAAAGGGCTAAGTTCATTTAGCTTTGACTTCCAATCTCACTTCTTCCAAACTTCTTCCCTTGCTACCCTTCCTTCTGTAACTCACAAGCTTTCATCACTAGAATCACTTCCATTCTCATCATCTTTGATATCTTTACTTTCCTTGCTATTAATAAAGAACTGGATCTGTCTTATGAAACCCAGGGACCCTATCAAGTTAAATTATCTTGAAAGAATGGTCATAATTGTACCTCATGAATATATCGAAATAATTTCCATCCTCCTTCCCCATAATTTGAATTTCAAACTACTTGTCAAAGCACTTAACTCGGCCCTAATATTTAGTGCTATAAAATATATTCACAGATAACCCACCCAATTCTCTAGAAATTTTCCAAGAACATTTAAAACTCATAAAAACCCTATGAGGTAAATATTATTAATCCTCTATTACAGTGACACTTATTGAAAGCATTATCTATTCTGTTTCCAATTACTCTTTTTAAACTTAATGAATATGTACAACTGATTACCTAGCACCCCTTGGATATCTCAAATTCACCATGGCAAAAATTTTTACCCCATTCTGCTCTTCACATGACTGTCACATCTCAAATGTGACATCTGGCAAATTCATACTGTACTTGACATACCTTCTCCAGATATTCCCCAGTTTCCTTCATCACTTTAATATATTTTCTGCACAAATGTTAACTCTACATACACTATTTTAAAATACAACCCAAAACTCCATACCTCTGTTCTGTGACTTATGCTCTTCATAACACCATCAGACATATTATATTATACTTATTTATTTGTCTGTACATCCCGCCATTATGCAAATTCTGTGACAGTGGGCATTACTGTCTTTTAAAAAAATAATACATCTCTAAAACCTAGAAGAGAGTCTGGTAAATATTAGGGACTCAATAGATATTTGTTAAATAATTTAATAAATAAGCGAATCTCAATACAAATTTGATTCAAGAAAAATTGGAGAGACTGGTCAAAATATTTCCTATTTGATGTGTTTGATATTCATTGAGGTCAGATGTATCCCTTATAAATACCCAGGGTCTAGTAGACAAATTCTTCTCAAGAAACTAAAATGATGTGATGACTAAATGTATTGTTAGATCCTGGATGGGATTCTGGAATGGAAAAAGTATCTTAAGTAAAACTAGGAAAATATGAGAAAAGGGTGAACTTTGCTCCATTATTAAAAATAATGTATACTAGTTTATTATTGTGACAAATGTACCAGACTAACATGAGATGCTAATAATATGGTAAATTGAGTGTGGGGTACATGGGAGCACTCTGTACTATCTTTGCAAGTTTTCTGTAAAGCTAAAACTATTGTAAAATAAAAGTATAATAAATGATAATAAAATATTTATATTAACTTATGTACCTATTAATATTGTCATTCTTTTAAGAATAACCTTATTTCAAACTTAGTATTGCATCCAAAGTACAGACAACAATGACTTAGAGTAGTGCTTTCCAATAAAAATTTCTTAAATGATGGAAATGTCCTAACTGCACTATCCAATATGATAGCCAGTAGCCAGATGTGACTAGTGAGCATTTGAAAGATGGCTAATATGACTGACAAATTTAATATTCAATTGTTTAATTTTTTATTAACATGAAAGTAAATTGTCATATATAGGATATTGCATTTGATGGTGCAGATATAGAGTAATCAATTCTTCATTGGTCACAGAGATTTTAAATTAGTATGATTTATTTTTTCAAGTGTGACTTTTGTTTTGACTATTTTACTTTACAAGAAGGGCCTCATTTTCCCTTAAAAATATAAATATATCATAGATGCCACATTTACCTTAAGTTATTAGCTGTTATGCAGAAAATAGCCTAACATAGAAAACTAGAGGCCCGGTGCACAAAAAATTTGTGCACTGGGGGGGGGGGGGTCCCTTAGCCCAGCCTGTGCCCTCTCAGGGGATGTCCACCTGCTGGCTTATGGCGCGCACTCCCCGGGGGACCGGACCTAAGCAGGCAGTCAGACATCCCTCTGGCAGCCCGGGAGCCCTCAGGAGATGTCCACTTGCCAGCAGGGAGCAGGCCTAAGCTGCAGTCGGACATCCTTAGTGCTGCTGAGGAGGCGGGAGAGGCTCCCACCACCACCGCTGTGCTGGTAGCTGTCAGCCTGGCTTGTGGCTGAGCAGAACTCCCCCTGTGGGAGCGCACTGACCACCAGAGGGCAGCTACTACATTGAGCATCTACCCCCTGGTGGTCAGTGTGTGTCATAGTGACCAGTCATTCCCAGTGGTTCTGCTGTTAGGGTCAATTTGCATATTACCCTTTTATTATATAGGATGATATCACTTATTTCTGAATTAGTGTCAAAATGATGACTGAAACTGTGAAAATTATTCTGTATTCTAGTGTGTTACATACCTAATCAATATAGTTAACAAGAAAAAAGAAAGATCAAATAAATATTAAATTGTGCTTTTAGTTATAAAGAGGAAAACACAAGGATTGAACTTACTAATTTATGTATTGAGATCATTTAATATTGCCAGTTCTCAATAGGTCACACAATTCAAAAAGACTAGTGATAAACAGAGTGACTGCTTAGAGTGATTGCTTGCTGAAAGCAGTTTAAAATTATAATAAAGATATACCTGAAGTTAGGGAACCCACATCTGTTTTAGGGGGTAGAGAGAAACAGATTTGAAGAGGTAAAATTTTTCTAAAATATACAAGACTGGGAAATATTCTAAAATAAATAAATAATATGAGTGAAATGTCAGGACTACACAATAAAATTATTTCGTAATTAGAATATATGTGGTGTTTCCAATAGCTATGATTTTTATTGCAATACTAACTAATTTAGGGTGATTTGTTAAAAGGTTAGCAGCAATTCCCTAGATATAACAAATTTTGGAAGAATAATTATTCTTTGTATCTCCTTGCAATGTATACTTAAATTTTTAGTAGCCCATACTGGAAAATAGACAAAATCCAACGGTGCATTCTATGGTTGAATCTATATTGAGCTGATGTTACTGTTATAGTCTATCAAGTCAAATCATCACTTTTATCCCTATGGCATTTGAATAAATGGGCCCTGAAGAATAGTACTTGAGTAAATTTTATTAAAGATTAATTTTCTAGTGATTTTTATTGCAAGATCCCTCTAGTGTTTTCTCTTCTGACATCTTTCTCTGACTGAAATTTTGAAGAAAAACCTAATATATTCTCAGTTCAGAATATCATAACTTTCTAACCCTCTCCTGTGGTTACAAAATGTTATTCACTTAAGGTCAGCATTATGAACATAATTGAAAATATGAGACCAGGGAACAATGATGTGAACTAAATATAAAAATACATCAAAAACAAGAATAGGCATATTCATCTCCTAGGAAAGTCAATATTTATTAAAGATTATCTACAGAGATACTAGTATATTATTAAATTATTTTTCTTTATACATATTCATTATTTGTGATGTCCTACCATTTTGAACAAAGAATTGTTAGGTGTTTTTGCCTTGGAATAAACCTAATTTTGTGAATTAGTGTTTTGTCATTAGTTTCAATCAAATGAACTTATTTAAATAAGAATAACTCTGGTTATAAAGTTATAATGATTATCTTACATTTTATCAGGTATTTTACAATAAGTAAAAAGTAGGCATAATTTAAGCACAGATTTTACTTGTATTATTGATGTTTTCTATCAGAGTCCAGTATAAGTCAATCCAAGAACTTTTAATCTAATAAAGGTTAAAATTTATGTATTCAATACATTTTTGCTCTAATTCAAATAATAGCATCCCAGATTACAGAGTAAAGTGAGGTTAAATACAATAATCATGTTTCCATTTCTACTAATTTTAATTGACATTTAATGTACCTAATCATAAAAGTAAAACATCAATAATAGCAACATCAAAATTAAAAGAAATAAGCATCATGCAATTTATTTCATTCTAATATAAAAACAAAATTTATTAGATTTTTTAATACTAACCTTGTGGTCACTTATGAACTTAAAATGATGCTTTTCTTTGACTAGGAAATTGAATCAAAATTGGTCAAATTACATATACTCCAAAGCTCATAGATTCCAACTTTCAGCACTCCAATTTAGGATTCCTTAGAGGAGTTTTCTAAAATATCTCCACAGATTTCCAGAAACATTACAATATGTAGATATTAAAAGTATTTTAAAACCCACATAGGTACTGACCACACAAAAGGGAGACAAGCTATAGAGATAGAGCAGGGTTCTAGAGATGCCTGGCATTAATTATTTCACTGATGGATAGGGGGCAGTTCTTTGATAGGGATTACATGACTTGAAGTTAATACTGAAATACTTCAATATTTAAGAAGAAGTATGGCTGAGCAAGGGCATACCACTCAAGAGTTTAGTTATAGCCTTCTTTCCTTCTGTCAGGAAATACTGTTAAAAAGGCAAGACAATAAAAATTTCCTGAGCCCTTCGTGCTATATTATGGTTATAAGCCAGTGAACTGTAGTTTTTGTTTTTTGTTAATCCTCACAGGAGAATATTTTTCCATAATCCTCACAGGAGGATATTTTTCCATTGATTTTCAGGGAGAGTGGAAGAGAGAGAGTAAGAACCATCTATTGGTTCCTCCTGCAGGAGCCCTGACCAGGAGGAACCTGGAACCAAGTTACGTGCCCCTGACAAGAATCAAACCTGGGACCCTTTGGTCCACAGGCCGACATTCTATCCACTGAACCAAACAATCCAGGGCTCAGCCAGTTAATTGTAATAATTTATAGCCTTAGTGTTGGTCAAAAATGAAATGGACCTGACTAGCTTCTGATAGAGAAATGAGTGAGATACCTACTCTACTATAATGGTCATTTCAAAGACAGCAATCTGAGATACCACCTGTTTTAGACTTCTATAACACACTGTCTACTTTTAAAGTTTCTTTAATATAAGATACATCAAGAAAATTTGGTGAGCAAAACCAGGTTTTTGAAACAGAATTTGATGTTCACGGAGATTCTAGTTCTTATATCTCCATGATTAACAAAGGGATATTTTTGTCACACCCCCACAAATGCACTATTTTCTGGAATTAAGGAAACTCTTGTGGCTTAAAATATCATCTTTCCACTAATGTTTGACTAACTTTTAAATTTATGACCCCTATTTATCATATTCTTCATTCTTGGCTCCTATTTTACTCCATGCTCCTATGCAAAGTCACCAGTAAATACTACTGAATCGGTGTACTTCATTGATCTTACTGGAAGCCACAAAAAAATAATTTTAATTTGACCCTAGTTGTCTGAATGTCCCTAAAATATTGCTTTCTCAACCAACCCCAAAAGTTTGAAGCTAGCTGTTAGTTTCAAGATAGACCCCTCGGGCCTCACATATACATATACATATACATATACATATACATATACATATACATATACATATACATATACATATACATATACATATACATATAAATTTATTGGGATGACATTGTTAATAAAATTATGTAGGTTTCAGGTGTACAATTCTATAATACACATCTGTATATTGTATTGTGTGTTTATCACTCCAAATCAAGTCTCCTTGCATCATCATTTACCCTCTTCTACCTCTCCCCACTCCTTTTCCCTCTGATAATCACCATACTGTTGTTTGTGTCTATGGGTTTTTTTTTGTGTGTGTTTTTTTGCTTAATCCTTTTGCCTCGTTCACCTAGTCCCCCAACACCCCTCCCCTCTGACAGCTGTCAGTCTGGTCTCTGTATCTATGAGTCTGTTTCTATTTTGTTTATTAGTTTATTTTGTTCATTAGATTCCACATACACATGAAATCATACAGTACTGTCTTTCCCTGATTGGCTTATTTCACTTAGCTTAATACTCTCCAGGTCTACCCATGCTGTCGAAAAAGGTAAAATTTCCTTCTTTTATATGGCCAAGTAGTATTTCATTTTGTAAATGTATCACAGCATTTTTAACCACTTGTTTACTAACAAGCACTTGGAATGTTTCAAAAATTTGACTATTGTAAATAACGCTACAATGAACATAAGGGCACATACTTTTTTGATTTAGTGTTTCAGATTTCTTTGGAAATATTCCCAGAAGTGGAATCACTTGGTCACAAAACAGTTCTAATTTTATATTTTTTTGTGACAACTCCATTTTGCTTTCCAAAGGGACTTCTATTTTATTAGAAGCATCATGCAA
This sequence comes from Myotis lucifugus, assembly GCF_000147115.1. Lineage (NCBI taxonomy): Eukaryota > Metazoa > Chordata > Mammalia > Chiroptera > Vespertilionidae > Myotis > Myotis lucifugus. The sequence continues at coordinate 48,896 of NW_005871517.1, forward strand.
ATTATTTCATTCTAATATAAAAACAAAATTTATTAGATTTTTAATACTAACCTTGTGGTCACTTATGAACTTAAAATGATATTCAAAATAGGATATAAAAATTTTACTTTCTCTAAAAATTGGATATTGTTTTTTAAAAAGGTATTTTTCTTTATTAGAAAAAATTAATAAGAACATTTTCAAATTTAATGCCATTAGTGGTCAAATTCCTCAGTATTATTAAACACAACATAAAAACAAGAATTTCATTTAGTTAGTCTCTCAGGGAAGTCACTATACATGGTGAAGCTCTTTGTAGTGTCAGAAGAATAAATTTACATTCCTGCTCTACTATTTACCAACTGGGAAACCATGAGAACATCACTTAAACTCCTACAGCTTCAGTTGTATCTGCTATAAAAATGGGATACTTACAGTATCTGCATAATAAAACTATTATGTGAATAAAATGATATGATGTAGGTTGCACATAAACAACACAGGATTATAAGAAGTATTAGCAACTCATTTTAAAATGAGATACTGTATATTGTCCATAAAAATAAAGTGTATATCATTAAGTCTTAATAATTAATGAAATATAAAGTATAATACTTACAAATTTTTAAAATTTTCCTTTTTTTATAATTAGGATATCTATTTAATGTACCATCAGTCTATAATTTATTCAAATTGAGACCTTCTGAGAATACAAGGGAGAATTTATTAATGATTATACCAGTATTGTCATGGTATAATTTTGCACTTTCCAAAGTAAAGCAAGTTGTGTGATTACTCTACCCAAAATAACATTTTTTATCATGAATATTACACAGCTAAATTGAATTATGTCAGTGATTTACAACTGGTGTGCCACAAGAATTTCTTAAAAAATGCAATACCTGACACGTTAGTCAGGGGCACTGACCTCCTTTTCCTTAGATTGTCAATTAAAAAAATGGCAATAGCCAGCACAATAGCCAGACAATGTGGATAAACAAAAACTATACCTATTTTTGTCAGATCAGCAAAAATTATATATTTTGGTATGCCACAGAATTTTGGTAATTAGTTTATGTGTTGCATGAGTTGAAAAAGGTTGAAAAATCACTGAAGAGTGTGGTCACATGGAAACAGGTACTTTTGATATAAATGAGTATATCCTACTGGTTCCATATCTAAATCTGCCACTAAGCTGAATTCAATGTATATTCTTTTTGTGTACAATAATATATAATGTATGTCTACATAATTCCAGTAGTACTAAAATTATAGGACTATTTAACTCAATAAGAACACTTTTCACAAATTCATATTTGTATTCCTGATGCATTAAGAACCGCTCTTAAATTTATCTCAGACTCATTCCTTATTTAGTGCTTATATGGATCAGATACAACAGATGGTTAATTAAAAACTTCTGGGGAAAAAGTTACCATTCAATTGAAATGAAACAACTCAAAACTTTTTTAAATAGAATTAATCATTGAAAATGTGTTTTTTATTTTGTTCTCTAATGCTTGAAACTGGAAATGCTACGTGAAATTGTTAATTCAAGGTGATGTAACAATATATTTTGCTCCTTAAACAATGCAAATGAAGGTTTGTGAATCTTAGAAAGAACAAATGAATAAAGACAACTTATCTGAATTAGCTAAGTTAAAAAACAACTTTGGTCCTAGGTAATGTTTGACTTTTACAATGATCAAGTTAATTAGATTAAAATATTGTTGCTTTTCCCTTTCTTTATGATTAACAAAGCACAGTCTTAGTGGATGTATTTTTAAAAAGCTTATGCCAGAGTTCATAAGGGCTAAAATAATCATAGAAAAATTGAAACCGGAAATTTATTTAACAAACATATATTTATATTCTAAAACTAAAAGGAACTATAATATGATGTATGCCTCTTTCCTACATTGAAGGAAAGTGTTTATAAACACCATCTGATGAATGAAATTACCTATGCATAGAAGAATAGCTCAGAATGAATCATACCACGGGAAAAAATTATATATATATATATTCTTCTATTTTTACTTCTCCTACTATCAGAAAGCAGTAATATTGCCCTAACCGGTTTGGCTCAGTGGATAGAGCGTCAGCCTGTGGACTGAAGGGTCCTGGGTTCGATTCCGGTCAAGGGCATGCACCTTGGTTGCGGGCACATCCCCAGTAGGGGGTGTGCAGGAGGCAGCTGATCGATGTTTCTCTCTCGATGTTTCTAACTCTCTATCCCTCTCCCTTCCTCTCTGTAAAAAATCAATAAAATATATTTAAAAAAAGAAAGCAGTAATATTAAAATGTACTGAATGGATATTAATCTCTAAGCATGATATTTATATATATATATATATATATATATATATATATATATATGAATTAAAAATGAAGGGCCAAAGGCTATTGGTCTAGAAGTACCTGATTTCAAAAGAAAGTCTCTTCATGGCTATTTAGCAGCTAGTGCTATTTAGCAGCTAGTGAGTAGAAGTGGAAAAAATACAGGAGCTCTTTTTGGATTCCTCAGTCCTTGTTGGGCTATATATGCTAGCCTGAAATGAAAATTCATCTATATTCTGCAAAACTTTTATTACATTCTGTGATGATCAATTGATGATATTAGTTTTTGTTTCTTTGTAACAGAATGTTCTGTCTTGTCATGCAATGTGACAAAGAGTATGGGATTGCTCATGTCATCCATAGATAGGAAACTATTTAAAATCTGTATTTATTATGGCATAATTAAAAAATTAAGAAGTTGGATGGAAGGAAAAACAACCCAGAAAGAAAACCTTGATGTGGTAGGGACTAGGCACATGCTCATCAAATTCATTTTCTGCTCTTTCTGGACACAGCTAGATTGCATTTCCCACCCTCTTACATAATAAAATGTGTCAAAAAGTTAAGTTCTAGTCAATCTAGTATGAGTAGAAGTGGTCACACCTTCAAATCAGACTATATAAACCTCTCATACACAATATCCCACACACTTTACATTTCCAATGGCTTTATACAGATGAGCAGCGTAACAATGAGTACAAGTATTGAAAATTGTAGAGTATAAAGATGAAAATGACTGATTCCCTGTCTCATGACTTGGAGGAGAGCCACACACCAAAGAATTCTCATTTGGGCCTTTACAGAATTACATGTGAACTTCTATGACATTTAAGTCACTATGTTTGTTCAGGTTTGTTGACTATTGCAGCAATGGCAACCTGACTAATACAAAGTTGTTTATGGAAGTGGGGTGGTTCATCTGATCTCATTTAGTCCTCTTCTTTGAAAATAGGCTATTGGATTTGACCATCAGGTAGTCATAGGTGAACTGCAAGAAAGCAGTTTCTGTAAATAAGTAAGGATGAATCATAGAAGAGAGCTCAGGAATTGAAATTGATATTGTGTGCAGGGAGGTTTTCTTTCAAAATGTTCCATGGTGGAGAAATAGAACTATGGCGGGCATGCTGGGGCTGTGGTCTCTTCTCCGAGTCCTGCACGGAGGGGGAAACTTGAACCGGTTGGAGCAAGTTAGGAGGCGCTTTCAGGATTAAAGAATAATGAAAGACAGACATAAAATTAGATTAAAAGCTTGGGCTGGGTGTGGTGTCTGCCCTCTGACTCCAGGGACAGACAGAGAGAGTCTGCCTCTGGAGGGACAGGCACAGAGAGAGAGCCAGCTCCAAAAGTTGTTTATTATATGATCGAATTACAGGAAGTTACATCACATCTGGGTGGGCCTTCAACATCATGAGATCCATCCCCTTAACACTGGGCAGGAGAGTCAGACTGAGTGACATCCAATCTTTTGACTGGTCCCGCCCTCAGGGCGTGGCTCTGCACTTGCCCTGAGTCCCAGCTGACGTAAATTAAGCCAAGTGTTTTCTAACGGCCCTTAACATAGAACTAAGAATTTAACCAGGGAGAAAAGCAAGGATAATGAAAAAATTTGATTTATCTTTATTTTTAAAATAAGGATGAGTGAAAGCATTTAAAGACCACAGAAATGGACAAATATAGAAGGAAAAATTAATGGTAGCAGAGAAAGAAGGACAAAATTGATAAAATAATGAGTGGATAATGCAAATGTCATGCATTTGTAATAATGAGAGAAGTGTTAGACGTGAAAAAAGACAAAGGAAGTAAAGATGAGGAGATAAATACATATATACATATACATACATATACACATATTCACACATACATTTAATGCAAGAAGTGAATATATGTCTGAGAGATTATTGGAGATAGATGAGACTTAAAGAATAGACAATAGGAGTATAAAAAGAGCAGAATAGGAATATGTCAACATTTTTGATGGCCAACACAAAATTACAAAACATAACTTTCCAATGGACATTTTTAGTAAAAAAAAAAAATGTAGCTAATAAGCTGCATGATTTTGTTTTTAAAAGAAATGTATACTCTAGTGTATATTAGTTTTCTGCCAAATACCATATATGTATCATCACAGAAGCAAAATAATAGTAAAAAATGGCAGATTATATTAGTATAGATTTTATGTCAAATAATATTTCATTACTTTCTAATTATTTGAAAATTCATAATGTGTGTATGAATTATATTATAACTCTGAATAACCAAACTAATTCCAATTTACCATTCTGTATGAACAAGAGCTTACCGTGCATTAAAATGCATAGCTCATCTGATTCAATAGTCTATGAAATGCCAATTATTTTCAGAAAAAGCTTGAGGAATTTAGAATTGCCTGAAGGATTTTATAATTGTAGACATATTCTGGGAAATGTACTTGTAAATTCCAATTTTAAAGTTGTTCATGTTTTTAAGACTCAGACTAATTCACCTAGAGAATAAGAATGAGTGGATAGTTTTCAAGAATTAAATCCGATACTTGTAATACAGCCTAAAGGCAAATAATACCATCATAATGCTCATAAACTCACAACATAATTTTCCCTGCCTATCATTTCCTTTCTCATTGTTTTATAAATGGGATTTTTTATATATAACCAGAATGTCATAGCATTAATTATTGTATGCCTATAATAAAATATTATAAAATTATCCAATAAATATGTTCTAAAATATATTACTTACTTTTCTAACCTCTCAAAGTAATCTAGGAAATCAATTACTTCCATATAGTATAAAATATGTATATGGAACAGCATGCAGAATTGGTCAAACAGATTACTTTTTATCACATACTAGTGGCCCAGTGCACAAAATTTATGCACATTAAAAGGGGATTAATTAGAGGAAATATTTTAATATTGCTATTTGCCCTTTCTCTATAATAGAAGTGTCAGAGATGAAAGAAAATTAGTAAAATGTATATGAAAATCTTCCTCCTGTCAGAGTCTGGGGTGCACCATGGGACCCAGAGTCAAATCCCCACCCACCCATGTGCGCCTCAAAATCATGCTAGACCCAGACCTGGCCGGCCTCCCCCCGCAATTGAACTAGATCCAGACCCGGCTGGCCCCACCCTTGTCAAGCCCCACCAGGCAGGCAGCACAGCCTCAGGTCCCCTGGCCTGGCGCCGGGGTAGAGAGTGTGGCCTGAGGTCCCCCAGCCTGGGCCAAGGCGGGGAGCACGCCTTGAGATCTCCCATCAAGCCCCACCAGGTGGGGGAAGTGGCCTGACTGAGATCCCCTGTCAAGCCCAGCACCAGGAGGGGGGCGGGGCCTGAGGTTCCCTGTCAAGCCCCACTGGGCGGGGGTGTGGCCTGAGGTCCCCTGGCATGAGGCGAGGGGAGCAGCCTAAGGTTCCCCGACCCAGCACTGGGGTGGGAGGGGTGCACCTTGAGGTCCCCAGTCAAGCCCCACTGGGCAGGAGGCTCAGCCTGAGGTCCCCTGTCAAACCCCACCTGGGGCTGGGGCACAGCCTCAGGTCCCTGCTGATTGCTCATTAAGGCTCGTTACGGGAACTCGGCCTCCACTGTGGGTGCAGCCATCTTGTGTTATGGAAACCCAGCCTCTGCTGTGGGTGCAGCCATCTTTGTGGCGGAGTGATGATCAATTTGCATATTCCCTCTTTATCATATAGGATTGTTATTTGAGAACTAAGAAATTGTGATTCTTGCCTTAGCTAGTTTGGCTCAGTGGATAGAGCATCAGCCCAGACTGAAGGGTCCAGGTTCCATTCCCGTCATGGGCATTTACCTGGGTTGCAGACTCCTCCCCAGCCTGGGCCCTGGTCAGCGCACATGCAGGAGGCAATCAATTGATGTGTTTCTCTGACATCAATATTTCTCTCTGTCTTTACCTCTCTTCCACTCTTTCTAAAAATCAATGGAAAAATATCCAAGGGTGAATTGTGATTCCTTTTCTGTAAGTTTGCTCTAACTTCCAGGAAAATTGCAAATTTCTCTTTGGTTATCTCTGAGATGTATAACCTATTATTCTGAAGTAAAGTTGTGAAGATGTTGAATTAAAAATCAAGTTTCTTTAATATGGATAAGCCTTTTGGGCATCAGGATAGTTATCTTGCTATGGTACTATTGGAAAATGTTTTTAAGAAAACACATTTGAGCATGTACATGTATCTGAGCAAAAGTATATCCAAAATGGAATGTGTTCCGCTAGAGAAATATGTCGGGTACATGCTTCTTCCCAACTGTTCTCTTTGATTATATGGAGTAGAGGTCTCCTCACCAAATATTGGCTTTCTCTAATCTAAGACTCAGAATGGTCAGCCTTGTTCCTCAAATGAATGGCACAGAGCCTTGGAAAGAAAGTGTGAATTCATATCAAAAGTTGACTCAGAAAAATGTCTCAGCAGTTGTCCTAAACAAATATTCCAAGCAAAGTCCCATAATATTCTATTAATTGCAATAAAAATAGTTGCCCTCTCTTTATCTTAAACAATGAAGAGACTATTAGGATAGCCTAAGCATTTGGATGGAAACATCTTCTCAGCTAATATGGCACAGGGAAGGAAACTAAGGATTTTAATGGTGCAGCCCGGAACTCTGCTTTAATATAGCTACAATATTTTCCTATTTAGCAAAGACAAAGCAGATGAGAATACTTCCTTACTGAACCTTACATCACTGAGACTATCTTCTGCTATCTGAGCACATTTTATATCCATTTAAAATCATGTAAATGTAACCTTAAAAACCTTATATATTATCATAAAATAGACAAAGTATCATATTATAAAGTTATTAGGTTCTTGAATCAGCAGACATAAATCCTGTTTCTGATTTTTATAATTATGTGACATCTTCAGTTTCCTTATTAGTAAATTGAAATATTCACATAAAATAAGATATAAATGAATTTTATCTCAGCTATTACAACAGGGTTTACATAATATCTATACTAATAAAAGCCTAGGTGGTCCTCGCGTCCTTGTGCGACGCCCACACACTATCACAAGATGGCCGCCACAAGATGGCCGCCACAAGATGGCCAGCAGGGGAGGGCAGTTGTGGGCGACCAGGCCGGCAGGAAAGGGCAGTTGGGGGCAACCAGGCCTGCAGGGGAGGGCAGTTGGGGGTGATCAGGCCAGCAGGGGAGCAGTTAGGTGTCAATCAGGCCAGCCGGGGAGCAGTTAGGGAGCAATCAGGCTGGCAGGCAGGTGAGCAGTTAGGAGCCAGCAGTCCAGGATTGTGAGAGGGATGTCCAACTGCCAGTTTAGGCCCAATCCCACAGGCAGTTGGACATCTCCTGAGGGGTCCCAGGTTGGAGAGGGTTCAGGCTGGGCTGAGAGACCCCCCTGCGTGCACGAATTTCATGTATCAGGCCTCTAGTTCAATTAATGTGTTCCAATTACTTCACTTGATCAAAACATTTTAAAAATAGTTTTTGATTTCAGAGAGAAAAGAAGGAAGAGGGAGAGAAAGATATATACATCAATGAAAAGAGAGAATCACTGATTGGCTACCTCTTGTGTGCCCCCTATTGGGGATTGAGCCATAACCTGGGTATGTTTCCTGACCAGGAACCAAGGGAAGGGAACAGTGACCTCCTAGTTCATGAGTTGAAGCTCAACCACTGAGCCACACCAACTGGACTTTGATGAAAAATGTTTAGAAATTTTATAACAATATGCAAATGTCTCTATTTGAATGAGCAGAACCTTTAAGAAGGTAAGGACTTCCTCCTATATTGTAACTTAATTTGCTATAACTTTAATTTGGAGCTAAGAAGATGGCTAGGAAATGTATGTGTCTGTGTATATTAAGACATTTTCCTTTACCAAAGTCCCCTACTTATTTTTACTTAATGATTTTTAGGCATAATTTTTTAAATGCATTATAAAACTTCTGACACACTTATATGCATTTTCTGAAACATAATGTTTGGTAGGGTTAGTAATTGAAATGGTTATTCCTTCTTTCCAATTATTCAATTGCAGATCTAGTGTACTTAAATCAAGAAAAGAAAAAGAAACATGAAGGCATTTTTCTGAATAATTTAGTCCCAGAAATATTTGACTGCAATATTTGATAATATCCCATCTTTTCCCCACCATTTCTGTCCTCCCTGCTTCATTTAGAAGTGTCTTCATGTAACACAACCCCATGGCTATAGCAATAGCACTCTTAAGACAACTCTTAAGCAGGTTGTAAAAGGCAGCCTCATACACACCAACCTTGTAGTTTGCAACTTACGTGCCCTTCCTAAAACTAAGCCAGTAAATTAGCTGTGACTCCAAAGCTTTTGAGTGGCTACCACAATTTCCCTCAAACCATCCTGTGGATTTGGTCCCAGCCACATCCATATGTGCTCATTCTGTGAGTGCTAGTCTTTAGTTCAACATCCCAATTGCAGAATCTCCCACTCTATCACATCACTCATTCATGTGAATTATAATACAGACTAGAGGCCCAGTACATGAAATTCGTGCATGGGGGGTGCCCCTCAGCCTGGCCTGCACCCTCTCCAATTCTGGACCCTTTGGGGAATGTTCGACTGACGGTTTAGGGATCAGGCCTAAAGCGGTAGTCAAACATCTCTCTCACAATCTGGGACTGCTGGCTCCTAACTGCTTTACCTGCCTGTCGGCCTGATACTCCTAACTGCTCTCCCCTGCCGGCCTGATCACCTCTAACCACCTCTGCCTTGGCCCCACCACCATGTCTTTATCCAGAAGGACGTCCAGAAGGGTGCCCAGAAGATGTCTGGTCTAATTAGCATGTTACCCTTTTATTAGTATAGATGGCCCTGCCACCCTGTTGTCAATCTGGCTATTCTGCCCAGTATTCCAACTACTCGCCAAATGTAGGTCTAATGTTCTCCAATTAGTTCCAACTACCCTTGCTCCCTCAATGTCTCAGTTTTGTCTAAATTTCACCACTCTCATCTCTAAACCTGTTTTTAAAAAATTGATCCACCAGAGCTCACTTTCTTGCCACATGTTACTCCAAAGGTTGATTAACTAGATTTGTGTCTTCTGCACCCTACCTCATTCCAGATTGTACATCCCTTTCTTTTCTTTACCATATACTGAGTGTTCCCTCCCCTCATGTCTGTCCTACTACTGTAGGTTTTTCTCTTCTATATTAACTAGTGCTTCTAATGACACATCATAACTGTGCCACCTTCTTTAGCTTTAACTTCAAGATAAATTCTATCTGAGTTGTAATTTACATTTGTGTTTATTTTGATTTGTACACATATTGTGATTGAGTCTTTACTTGATATTTTTAATTATTTTCTGAAAAATGTACACTAACAATAAAATATGTATTCTAAAAAATTAAAGGTGACACTCTTTAACACAGCTAGATTCATGTACATGAAATCAGGGAAGTCACACAGTGCCCCATGATGAAAAAGGATTCCATGCTTGGCTTAATGATCTACTGTCATGATATTGAAATTCTTAATAATTTCATATTTGAACTTGCATTTTGACATGAATCCAATGGAACAATGGAGCATGCACATGAGTGGAGAAGTTACTTGCTATATTCACGTTCATTGTTCTTGGTCACCCTATTCCATATAGTATTTGAGGTCCCCATAGCACAGAATTGCACTGGACTCATGATGCCTGGTAAATCAGTAAGACCCACAGTGAGTACAAGATAAGCTTGCTTTCTCTATTAATGAGAAAGCAGATGCATTGCCAACCCTGAGAGGCCACCCTTTTCATTAGTATCAGAACTTGTTTAAATATAGAAAAGCAATAGCATGTTAAGGAACACAAATACCAAAGGAATCCTTTCATATACTTTCTTACTTGTGTTATATCTCTGTATTAGCCAACCACATATGATGAAAATGATCACATAGAAGTAAAGGGAAAGACAGGGCAACTCCATACTTTCTTTCACTTTCAGTCCTTCCTTACTTACCAGAAGCTAAAGGTAGAATTTTTTAGTAAAATCTGTGTATATCAAAAGTAAAATAAAAACAATTCAGTTAGTCTTGTGCAGCATTCCCCCTATTCTGATAAGAACACAACGCGTAGGCATATGCAAGGTAAAAAACACAAATTATGCAATTTCAGTAACTTAATGAATTCAATGCTCTATATTTGCATTTAAAACTGGCATTTCACAAGATAAAGATTGATGGTGAAATCTACACTAATAATTTATAAATTTTTAGTTAGAAATTAAATAAAAGCACCAATGTAGGTCGAGAGAGAAATTAAAAAAATTTATATGGCAAGTTTTTCCTCCTTTTTAAACAAATGGCCCTGTGTTCTCACTTTGTGCTGGATCTCTCAATTATGCAGCTGGTCCTAATCCTTAATAAGTAATAAGTATTTGAATGCACGACTCAGACTATAGTTAATTAATCTTCTTGGGTTTTTAGTGGATACAATGTATTGATTAGAAGAGTAACCTTACTTCATTTCTTCTCTAGGGATGTCCATGGTTGACAAAAATATACTTGTTGGTTTTCTACCCCTCTTTTGCTTTTATCTCCACCCTTCCTCTCCAGTAAAGCACTATATAAAACTTAGCAGTGTTTCTTCTTGATCAATGAGATGTCTCCCCTTTTCAACAGCATTTTCTATAGCAGACTCTGTCCCCTAAGGTCTTAAACACATGGATGCTTCTGTTCTGCTATTGTTCTTCATTTATTGTCTCATTTTAGTACAAGAGGAAAAATAGATTATTTACCAAGGTGTGGTATCACTGTTGTTACACACAACATGCTGACTCGCTGTACCTTTCCTATACTCAGTAGGATAAAGTAAAAAGTATCCTAATATATGTTTTTCTGCTGTTTCTCCCCAGAGTGTCTATTGTTGTCTTTTCCTCCAGCTATATGAATAACCTTACAGATACCTTTAGTTTATAGTAAACATTGGGTTCTAGAATGAACTTCTTATGTGGTGGACGGTACTTCACCTTTCTGATCCTGGGAAGGCCCACGCAATTTAAGTCTTATCCTTGGAATACAACTTTCAAAATAAAATTAATTTGCCTCACTTTTCTCTAATTAAATTTCAGCAGTTAACATGACAGTTGTTAGATCTTTTGAACACTTTTAAAGATATATTATTTGATATCTGCAGGTTATCTGTATTTGGACTTATATTAGAATGGCATTTGAAACATCTGTTTAAAACTTAGTTTAACATGTTAAATATTATGTATATATAAAATAAATTCAGAAAAAAGAAAATAATATTAAATAAAAATAAATTTTTCAAAGCATCCTTCAATATAACTTATTACTCGAGAGATAAAAATACTATATTATATATTTCTCAATTATATTAAATCAAAATTTCAACTTACCAAGTTGTTACTAAATTTATGTGAATATAAATTTATATTAAATTTAAAATTAGTGACCTCTGGAATATTCAGTAGATAATGCAATGATCTCTAAAGACATAGTGAAATAAACTTTTATAACTTTTTTAAATTAAGAAAGCAGATACTCTTGAGTAAAGCAAAACAGTATAATTGATAGTTTCTCAGGATGTATGAATTTTGGGCACATAATTTTAATACTCAAATTTTCTATAACAGCATAAAAGATAGCATAGTGTGACAGGGTATAAGAGCAGATTTTGGATAGCCCACCTGGCAGTGCAGTGTGAACTAAGCAAAATACGCGATTCTCTGCCTCAGCTTCCTCATCAGAATATGAGGACACTAGAAATTACCTCAGAGGTATCCTATATAATAAAAGCCTAGGTGATGTCATGCTCTTGCATGACATCATCACAAGATGGCAACCACAAGATGGCTGCCCTCACATGGCCACAAGATGGCCGCCACAACATGGCCGGCAGGGGAGGGCAGTTGGGGGAAACCAGGCCTGCAGGGGAGGGCAGTTATGAGTGGTCAGGCCAGTAGGGGAGGCAGTTGGGGGCAATCAGGCTGGCAGGTAGAAGCGCTTAGGGGCAATCAGGTAGGCAGGCAGGCGAGCAGTTAGGAGCCAGCAGTCCCAGATTGTGAGAGGGATGTTGGATTGGGCCTAAACTGGCAGTCAGGCATCCCCCAAGGAGTCCCAGATTGGAGAGGGTGCAGGGTAGACTGAGGGACAACCCCCCCATGCACGAATTTCATGCACCAGGCCTCTAGTGTTATAATAATTATCTAAATTAACATTTATGAAGTACTTAGGGCAATTACAGGTATATAATAAATGTTAGGTGTCTTTGGGTATATAAAATTTAAGATTGATAGACCCTATGGTATTAATACTATTTATTATGTCTAAATTTACAATCATAACTAGATGGATAGAAATGACTCCAAAAACTGGTGAGCCCACAATGAAATGGTACTCAGTTACTGTTTCTAATGATGACAAAATTTTATATTTGTAAGCTTATTGCATTAAAAAGTGTTCTGTACAATTTTAGTGAATTAATAGTTCTTTGGTAGACCACAAAAATTTAAACTCAAGTTCAAATAAATTACCTAAAAATATGTAATAAAGAAAATCAGAATGCCAAAATTACCTATAGGAAGTTAGCTGAGCCCTAAGAGTCAAAAGGCACATAATGACATAAAATATAAACCAGTCCAATCTTGACTTATCACTTAATTTTTTATCTAAGTATGCTAACTTCTAAAATTTTTGAGATATAATAATCAAGCATTGGTCCAATATATATATATAATACATATATGCACTCACTTCCACAGCAGAACGTACCACTTTAAGATATTCGTCTCAGAACTTTGAGTGCCTCACTTACCGTACACTGTAAAATTAATAGGGCTGAGATAAATAATATCTGTCACTTTCAGACTAAACCCTGAAAGTGAGTTGGGTTGAGATCACCAGGAAGAGAGCATGGATAAATGAAACCAATTTGGAGCTGGTTCTTGTTTGCCATTTCTGAAATCAAGGTAAATCAGAGCCCTTTACATTCAACTTTGGTTACCGCTTTGTCTAGCAGTAGCTGAAGAGAAGCTCATTGGTTCTGGAAACTGAGATCAAAGGAATATTCTGAACTGATAACAAAGCCACATAAAATCATATACCATCTGATTGATTTTGTTTGGTTTTCATTTTTATGCACAAGTTAACTATTTAAACCTACAGTCTAAATGAGTGGATCCATTTTAGAATAAATAATAGTGTGCACCTGAGTAGTATTATTAAGATAAATGGAATATATGTAGCTGTAAAATTTTAGTCGAGAAATGAGATGTTGAATTGAATGAATTTCTTTCACTGCTCAAATCCTAGCATGTAGACTTTCACTGTGCATTTTGAACCCCAGGCACTCTAAATAATTTTTCAAAACTGACTTACAATTGTATATCTTTATTCTTTTATTTATTTCAGAATGTCTTCTGTTTAAAATGCAAATTAAAGTTAATTCAAATGTTGCTTCTTGTCTGAGGTCTTGGATGATCCAGTCCCCAAAATGAATTATTCTCCAGGTTGTACTGTTTTTTCAATTTTTTTTCTATAAATCACTGTCTTATGTAATAAAGCCTTTCCTATCACAGAGGGAATAATTTATTCTTCAATTTTTAAAGTTATAAAAGGAAAATAAGGGTCTTAAATATATTCTAAATTTTTCTTCAGTACTTTAAAATTTCTATAATCTAGGTTTTAATAGTTGTTAAAGTTGAGATCACATTTTAATTTTTACCTAATGGGAGTGAATTTTATTAATTTTCTTAATTAAGTGTTCCATTATTTCCCTCAATTTGAAAACCACCTTCATCATGCTCAACTAATCATATTTTTTTTCTTGATTTTCCATAATGTTGCACTGCTTAATTTGTCCTTTGGTTTCAATATTATATCATTTCTCATTGTGATACTTTAAGAAAAGTTTTCAAAGCTGGGACAAGTTTAAGCTTTATGCATTCTTCTATTGATGGTCATATGGTAGATCTACTTTTAATTTAAAAAAAAATATTTTATTGATTTTTTACAGAGAGGAAGGGAGAGGGATAGAGAATTAGAAACATCGATGAGAGAGAAACATCAAACAGCTGCCTCCTGCACACCCCCTAGTGGGGATGTGCCCACAACCAAGATACACGCCCTTGACTGGAATCGAACCTGGGACCCTTCTGTCCGCAGGCCAACACCCTATCCACTGAGCCAAACCAGTTAGGGCTACTTTTAATTTTTTTAGGAACTTCCATACTGTTACCCACAGTGGTATCACCAATTTACATTATTACCAACAGTGCACTAGGTTTCCCTATTTTCCACACCCTCCCTTGCCAACACTTGTTATCTCTTGTCTTTTTTATAATAGGCATCCTGTTATAGTAGGTAGCTAGGTAGATATGATCTGGGAGAAGTAGCTAGGGTTTGCGGGTGGGGGAGGGAAAGTCTAAGACATGAAAAATTAAAAATAGACAATGGAGGTGCAGGCCCCTATGTGAGAAGGAGGATTTAGAGCCCCTCTGGGATGTGGTTTAATTGGTGGCATAACACTTGGGTGACGGAGCTTTATAGCTTGAAGAGATATTTTTTAATAGAGAGATGGTGAATTGCTCCTTGCCTATGAATGTTCCAGCCTAGGGGCATAAATCCTATAAACTCCACAAATATTGGGGCACTTGGTCTGGTTTCCACCAGCTGAGCTATCCACTCAGATCCTGTTTGAATGTATTTCTTCCCTAAAAATAAATCCTTGCCTATTTTTGCTGCTAGTTTTTGTATCTTATTTGAGTTCATTCCTATAAGCAAGACAAGAACGGGGGCCCAGAGTATTGTCTCTGTCCAGAGTCTTTGGTCAGAAGTCAACCCAAAGACCACTCACACTGTCAGGTATGGACTGATATGTCACTGTGGTTTTGGTTGCAGGTCTATGATAATTCATGTGCCTGTTGTCCATTTGGATGTCTTCTTTTGAAAAATGTCTATTCAGTTCCTCTGCCCATTTTTTAATTGGATAATTTTATTTATTTATTTTGCCATTGAGTTGTAAGAGTTCCTTATGTTTGGGGGATATTAACCCCTTATCTAATATATGATTTGAAAACATTTTCTCCCATTTCATAGGTTGTCTTTTCATTTTACTTGAGCAAATGCTGCAATGATTGTGTTTTCTCGCTAGAATGTGAGTATAAAACACAAGGTGTGTGTTGGAGCTATAACCAGATAGGCACTCCAGATATAGCTATTTGGGAAAATTTTCATGTGTGTGAAATGTGGAATACACAGTATCAGTGATGCTATGCAAAGATTCAAGAAGTCAGCCACCAAGAGAAGAAAGAATATTCCAAGAAGGTAAATCTCTCTTATCACATAATACCACAAATGGATCTTTTCCCCCATCTACAAATTTCTCTTACCAAACAAAAATTTTAGTTCTTTCATTTTTAAGGCTAATTATATAAATCAAAAAATGTACAAAAATACCTTAAATGCATCAAAATGATAATACATATAAGATCTTTACAATATAACCTCCCCAAATCATGGTTTTACTCAATTGATTTTTCCAAGTTTCTCTCCCTTCACTATGGCAAATTGTTTGTAAAATAGTCACCCTCATCCTCATTTTTGGACAGTCATCCTCAACACTAATTCTGGATTTGGTCTTGTGATTGCTTTGGGCAATGGAACTTTAGCAAACTTAACATAAGTAGAAACTTAAGAGTTCTTATACATTGGAACTTGCCATGTCTTAAAGTTGCTTGAATCTGGCCACCAGGTGAAGTGCAGACCCACCATAAAAGTTCACTGAGAAGCCTCATCCAAGAAATCTCTTCTGCGTTTGGACTTGATTTAAATTTTGAAATCATGAGACTCAACTGTAGAAGGTGGGCAAGTATATCTTCCATGTTAAAGAGTATAAATTAGTTCAGCTAGCGAGTTAAATGACACGAAATGTTTGCCAGATGGCCATCATAATTCCCCTTCTTGTATCTATGTCCTTGGGTTTTTCCTCCCAGACTCTCATTGGCTATGTGACTTGCTTTGGTCAAGCGGGCATATAAAATATAACACAAAGAGAAACTTCTCTGAAATGCAATCACCATATGAAGTAATTTAAAGAAATCATAAGGCACATGAGTGTCACCCTGGACTAACAAACCCCTAGCTTACCCAACAGCTCACCACATCTGAATGAGTAAGCTAGGCAAGCCCAGAAGAGGCATAATGCAGCTAAGCTGAGACCAAATTCCCAAACCAAAGAATCCTGAGCTGATAAATGATTATTGGTTAAACCAGGGGTGGGCAAACTTTTTGACTCGAAGGCCACAATGGGTTCTTAAACTGGACCGGAGGGCCGGAACAAAAGCATGGATGGAGTGTTTGTGTGAACTAATATAAATTCAAAGTAAACATCATTACATAAAAGGGTACGGTCTTTTTTTTTTTAGTTTTATTCATTTCAAAAGGGACGGATCCGGCCCGCGGGCCGTAGTTTGCCCACGGCTGGGTTAAACCATTAAATTTTAGGGTGCTTTGTTATGTAGCAAAAGCTAACTGATGTAACCCAAACCCTATACTTCACCTTGGCTAATCCATATTATGGCCTGGGCAATAATTGCAATCAAATAGGTTTATCGGTTTCTATTTGTGTGTGTGTGTGTGTGTGTGTGTGTGTGTGTGTGTTGGGGGGACAGTTGCATACAGCATGGTTTTCATTTTTTCAGACTTATTCATGTAAAATAATTTAATAATACATATTTTATAGATAAGTGGGGGAAATATAATTTTCTAATATTACTTTTTACTGACATTAATTTCTAATGCTTTGCATTTTTCTTTCAGTTGATGCTAATTGAAAAAACATCCTGAGAAAATGTGTGACAGTTTATAATAAAGCCAATGTCAGTGCTATTTCTCCAATTGCTAAAAAGCAACCACTTCAGGTTTCCACACATCTATTAGATTTTCCAAGAAAAAAAGTTACCATAGCAACTTCAGAATCATATGATATTCTTTTAAACTATTACTAGTCACTGATATTTCTTTAAATATGAATAAATGTATAAATATATCAACTCATGATTAAATACATCAATTCATGATAAATTAGGTTGTAGCATTTGTAACATTGGTGCTTTTTAAAATAAATATTATTTCCTGATCCAAATACTTTTAGTCATTTCAACTGCAGAAGCAAATATCTATAAAGCCAGCTATGCAATGAATCTCAGATCCCTGATAGTATGCAAAACCTCCACTGATCCTACTGTCTCCATGTCAGATACTGAAAGAAGCTCTGAGAGGTCCAAGAAGGAATATCAAATAGGAAGCCATAATAAATACACAAGAACTCTGGACCACAATTCCCACATCTTAACCATTAATTAATGGAAAAGAGACAACACCAAGTATGAAGTTGGCAAAGAAACAAACCCAGTACTGTAATTCTAAGTATCCTGTTACTTATTATTAAAGAGTTGAAAGAGTGGTGGCTTAGAATCCTCAGGCCTAGACTTAGTAACTGATAACTACCTTCAAAATTGTTCTTAGAGGCTCTTTTTAGTTAAGCAAACCATCCCATCATTTAAAAGTACATATACATGAACTAGTGAGTTCTCTTAATCATTCTTCTTGTCTATAACACTCTCCAACTAGTCCATTGTCTTAAGGATTGTTTTCCTGAAAATTTTATCTAATCAAGTAACTCATGCTTCAAAATGTCTCATGCTTCCCCACTGTCCACATCATAATGAAAACACAGCCCTCACCGTGGTGAGGAGTCAGTTCTTGTTAAAAAAAAAAAAAAAAAAAGACACACAAAAACAAAAACAAAAAACACTCTGGTTTTTCAGGCCCAAATATAGGCAATTACAAATGCTTCAGGAAAAAAGCTGCCTCGCCCCCCACCTCCACACACACACATTTATCACACACTCACACTCTCATACATACACCAGTCTTGGTACACAGCCAAAGCATGACAGTTTCTAAATGTTATTGAGTTGTAGTCAAGGACTCCATCCCCTTGGCTGGCCATGTCTTTTGCTAATTTGCATTCCTAGTCCAAGTGCCTTCATTCCTAGATATCTCTATCTGAGGCCTGGGTCAAGGTCCTTGTCAGGCACCTCTGAGGAAGCTTCCTCACGGGGAGAGCCGTGAAGACACTGTCCCCACTCGGACTCAATACCCGGTACTTTTCCACTCCCAGACCTTCCCCCCTCACCTGCTCCCTAACTTTAGGGTTCATAAAACTAAAGTCTTCAGTTACCTTAGGTTGGGGCTTCATCAACAGTGAGAGGATCTCATCCATGTTTGCTTTGATCCACCTGTGTACCTTTCCATGGGAAAAATGAAACAGAGCACCCATGTTTTATCTGAGTTTAGCTTCTTGCTTATATCATTGCAGTAAGTAATTAGAGGCGATCCTCTTCATCGTTTGCTTGTTGCTTTAATTCTTTAACCAGTTATTCAGACAGATGACAGCTCAGCTCTCTGGCTCCCATCTCAGCTGAGCTCCAGGCTCATAGAACTGTGTCAGGGTTTGTCAAAGTTGGCTCCAATAAATTTTCAGGGCATCTTTTCTCTCTGCAACTTCCCTCATACCCCAGATTCAGCCAAGTTTTACCTGCTTCCCTTTACAAATGTATTTTTTCTTACTCAGTAGTTTGGACATATTTAGAACCTTCCTTTTCTCCCTCCTACTAAGTAATAGAAAAATAACTAATATTACTAACAAACAACTGA
The DNA here is from genome assembly GCF_000147115.1 of Myotis lucifugus. Classification (NCBI taxonomy): domain Eukaryota; kingdom Metazoa; phylum Chordata; class Mammalia; order Chiroptera; family Vespertilionidae; genus Myotis; species Myotis lucifugus. Next base: position 67,894 of record NW_005871517.1, read on the forward strand.
AACATCACTTGCTCTCTAAAGTTCTTCCCCCGCTCACTTATATGGGATTACCTTTATGCTCCTCCAATTTTATAAGAGCTTTACTCCAGTTTTATACATACCAGTTATACTGTGAATTATTTTTTTCATGATATAAAACTTATGAATTGTTTATTTCTGGAATTTTCTACTTAACATTTTCAGACCATGGTTAACTGAGGATAACTGAACCTCGGAAAGTAAAACTGAAGATAATTGGGAAGAACTACTGTATTTTAAATTTGTTCTGCACAGTTAATGATAAAACATGGCAATCAAATGCAAACATGATTTTTTTAATAAATGTTAGTATTTTAGCCATCATGGAAAATATCATTCATTTTAATATCTATCATTCCCAGACATACACACACTTTATCTAAAATGTGGTCAGACACCTTTTCAGACAAGAATAGCATCTGGGACAATGCAACATTGACCCGACAGTTCTTATTTCCCCTCCCCCCATATCCTTTAGTTTTGTGGGTCTTACTTTTTATAACATTTTTAATTTTTCTATTACAGTTGATGTAAACTATTATATGTGTTTCAGGTGTACAATTAAATAATTCAACATTTATATAACTTATAAACTGATAAATCTAGTACCCATCTGACACCATACATACTTATTACAATATTATTGACTATATTCCTCATACTTTACTTTTATATCCATGACTATTCTGTAATTACCAAATTGTATTTCTTTTTCTTTAAATCCTCACCAGAGGACATGATTTTATAGATTTTAGAGAGAGAGAAAAAAAGAGGGAGAGAGGTAGAAACATCAATGTGAGAGCAAAACATTGATCAGATGCCTCCTGCATGTGCCCTGACTGGGGATCAAACCCCCAACCTGGATATATGCCCTGACTGGGAATTAAACCCACGACCTTTTGGTGTACGGGATGATGCTCCACCCAACCTTGCCACACTAGCCTGAGCCTAATTTGTATTTCTTAATCCCTTCACCGTTTTCACCATAGCCCCAACCCTCCTTCCACCTGGCAATCTTCACACTGTTCTCTGTATCTATGAGTCTGTTTCTCTTATGCTTGTTTATTTTTGTTTTCTAGATACCACATATAAGTGAAATCATACATTTGTCTCTCTGTCTTATTTCACTCAGCACAGTACCTTCCAGGTCCATACATGTTGTCACAAATGGAAAGATTTAATTATTTTTTATGGCTGAGTAATATTTCATTATATATGTATACGTCAATTCTTCTTTATCTATTGATGGACACAAGTTACCTCTAAATCTTGGCTATTGTAAATATTGCTACAATGAACATATGTAGTATTTTGGATTTCTTAAGATAAATAATCAGAAGTAAAATTGTTGAATCCTTTGTTATTTGTAATATTCTTTGTTTTAAAATCTAGTTTGTGTTATAAGTATTGCTACTCCAGCTTTTTTTATTTACATCTCACTAAGCTACAATTTCTGTTGGTCTTCAGAGCCAGAGTTTATAAGAACTTCTCTTCCCGGCACTAAAACCCTGTGTTGGGGGTTCTGATGTGGGACTGGGACTACTCACTCCTCGGGGGAGCTCTACAGCCCATACATCCCTCTGATTTTTAACTGTCACATGTGGGTGTTGGACTGGTCCATTCAGCATCTCCACCCCTCCTATCAGTCTCAACCTGGCTTCTTTTATGTATTATTATTTATAGAAATTCTGTTCAGCTAGATTTCAGGTGGCTCTCCATGATGGTTAGTCTGTAGTTTAGTTGTAATTTTGATGTGGTGATGATGCCAGTACTTTGATTACCTACTCAGCCATCTTGATTGGAAGCCTATATTGCAAATTATATATCTACATATTTATTTATTTTAATAATAATTTAACTCCTGGAAGTAAGACCTGAATCACATTTTTGTCTATTACCTCTAAACCCTGGTACTTAAAAAAAAACAAACACCCTAGATTCCTAAAGAATAGTCTTAGATTTTATCATAAAAATGAATTAAATATTGTGTTTAGTAATATATTGAATAGAAAGATGATAGGAGTAGGAAGGAACACTTGATTGATTGCTTACAACATTTTTGTGAAGCATATCTATACTTGCATTTACTTTTGCTCAAATATTATTATATAAAATTACAGTTCTGACATTCCTATGAATTGATGCAACTGAAAAGTTGCACAATGAAAAATTCCCTCTATACTATAAGAATTTCTGTAATGAATGTAATACCCATTGGAAAAGGTTGTGTTTTACATATTAATTTTATGATTATTGTTGAAATAAAGCATTGCATTCATAAAGCTTAGTCTTTGTCAGAAAAAATAATTATTTTGTTACTTTTTAGATAAAATAATTAAAATTTTTATTCTCAAAAATAGAAAGTAATTTTGACAAACTTCTGATTTTATTCAAAACCAAGAATTATGTTAAAATGTAATCGACTCTAATTTTTTGTTTTTAAGTAGAATAAATATGGACAGACATCTTTTTAAAAAATTCATCCACAAATGAACCACTGTCACACGTTTCCCTTATGTCAAACCCTATTCATTTGATTCTTGGTTTCAAATTCCCAAATTTTTGTTTCATTTTAAAATTTTTCATATATTATAATTTTTAAACTTTATTTTAATTATTTTTGCTCACTCCTCTATTTTACTTTATTTATTCCACTTCCCTCCTTTGTATTCACACGTGCTTATATAAGGTGGTATTTTTATTGTAAAAATGCTTATGCAATTGTAATGGCTTTCTTTAGGTAGTAATATAATAAAAAATCCTGTCACAATCTGAAATAGTTTCAAAGCCCTATGATATTCAAAAACATTTTCTCTTTCATATTTCCCATTTGTGGTTTTTGCATGTGATTCTAACATTTGTTCTTTCACTTAGCTAATGTTTACTGGTCAAAAAGTACAAAGCCAGGAATGTTGTTAAAAAACAAAAACAAAAAACTGTCCCCAAATTTGCTAGTTTAGGAAGTTAAAATCCCTGTCTGCAAATATTTGCTACAACCATGATGAGCACAACTCAGAAATAAGGACTTTGACACCAGAGTCCTCCTGAAGCTTAAAGGATGCATTGAAGGTTGTCAGTCCAAATATTAATCACCTTTTACATTCCAGACCCCAGACTAGGAGTTAAGATATCCAGTAGTGAACAAAACTAACATGGTCTCTACAGGTTGAGAAGGAAGAATTAGCAGGAGGGATGGGAGATGACAGAAGGAGGAAATCAAGACTGAGGCCAGGACATGCTGAGAGTTGTGAAGCCACAAGAAAGTATGGTACATATGGGAAAGATAATGTCTGTTTTTGTTGGTTTCAGTCTGTTTGGCCTGTGCTTTCTTTTATGTGATGAATGCTTAAAGTATGATAGAAATACTAGCTGCAGCATTAACAAAATTACTAGGATTATTCAGTAAACTGCTTTTAACGGGGTTTCTATAAAGTGACAGGAATAACTTTTTCCTTTTCTCACAATAGAGTGTTGTGCAAACTCGATTAACAGAGTCAGAGGGAAGGGATCATAGGCCAAGATGGAACACTGAAGGTGTTGTATGAACACACCTTACAGTTCCTGTGTGCTCCCCTGAACCAACCAACTTCAGCAGCAGTAAAACAGCCTAACAATTGCATAAAAAGTTAAGTAAGAGACAATTAGTCTGACCTTTTTTTGCCTGAATGGGTAAAACTGTTCTTCTTCAAATCAATTTGAAATATATTGCCCTAGAACTTGTCAGTTCAATTCTGTACTGTGCCTATTTGACAGTTCACTCTTCATCCATTCAACAGATATTTTTTAAGTTCTTATCATATGGTGTGTGTTTTTTCCCATACCGAGGCTCCAGCTATAGATAAAATGGATGACATAAATAAGGTAGCAAGATAAATAAACAAAATATATAGTGCATCAGATATTTGTGCTTCATGAAGAAACAATAAAGCAGGAAGGAAAATAAACATTGCAATCATGAAGGTATAATATTTTAGACAAAGATGAAGAGGTAAGGCATTGCTTAAGAAATAATTTAAATCTGAAGAAACGGAAAGAGTAAAATATGTGGACTTTGGAGAGAAAGACATTCCAGGCAGATGAAAGGGCAAGGAGCAAATGCCTGGAATTGTGAGTGAGCCTGGTAAACACAGGAAGCAGTTATGAGGCCAACCAAGAGGAGGATAACAAGAGACAAGCAGGGTGGAAGAGAAGGGGGCAAATTTGTACCCTAAGTAATATTCAAATTCTCTGTGGAGTTTTGTTGTTGTTGTTGTTGTTTTTTGGTGTTTCTTTTTGTTTATAAATTTTCAAGGCTTCTCTGTTCATTATTTTTTTTATTCTTTATTGTTTAAAGTATTACATATAGTATTACATTTGTCTCCTTTTCCCCCCATTGACCTTGACCGGCCACTCCCACCCCTCAGCATATGCCCTCACCCCCCCTATTGTCTGTGTCCATTGGTTATGCTTATATGCATGCATACAAGTCCTTTGCTTGATCTCTTACCCTCCTTCTCCTCCCTTGCCATCCCTCTGAGTTTTGATGGTCTGTTTGATGCTTCTCTGTCTCTGGATCTATTTTTGTTCATCAGTTTATGTTGTTCATTATATTCCACAATTGAGTGAGATCATGTGATATTTATCTTTCTCTGACTGGCTAATTTCACTTAGCATAATGCTTTTCATGTCCATCCATGCTGTTGCGAATGGTAACAGTTTTCTCTTTTTTACAGCAGTGTAGTTAGTATTCCATCATGTAGATGTACCACAGTTTTCTAATCCACTCATCTGCTGATGGGCACTTAGGCTGTTTCCAAATCTTAGCCATTGTAAATTGTGTTGCTATGAACATAGGGATGCATATATCCTTTCTGATTGGTGTTTCTGATTTCTTGGGATATATGCCTAGAACTGGGATTACTGGGTCAAATGGGAGTTCCATTTTTAGTTTTTTGAGGAAACTCCATACTGTTTTCCACAGTGGCTGCACCAGTTTGCATTCCCATCAGCAGTGCACGAGGGTTCCTTTTTCTCCACATCCTCTCCAGCACTTGTTGTTTATTGATTTGTTGATGATTGCCATTCTGACAGGTGTGAGATGGTACCTCATTGTCATTTTGATTTGCATCTCTCAGATGATTGGTGACTTTGAGCATTTTTTCATGTCTCTTGGCCTTCTGTATGTCCACTTTGGAAAAGTGTCTATTTAGGTCCTTTGCCCATTTTTTTATTGGATTGTTTATCTTCCTTTTGTTAAGATGTATGAGTTCCCTATAAATTTTGGAGATTAGGCCCTTATTGGATATTAGAGGCCTGATGCACAAAATCCATGCAAAAGTAGGACTTCCTTCTCCCAGCTGCTGGGACCAGCTTCCCTCTAGTACACAGGACCCGGGTTTCCCTCCAGCCCAGACTTTGTCCAGAAGGACATCCAGAATTATTTCTGGTCCAATTAGCATATTGCCCTTTTATTATTATAGATAACATTGGTAAATATGTTCTCCCATGAAGGGCTTTCTTGTTGTTTTGTTGATGGTTTCTTTTTGCTATGCAGAAGCTTTTTTATTTTATGTAGTCCCATTTGTTAATTTTCTCCTTAGTTTCCATTGCCCTGGGAGCTGTATTGGTAAAGATATTGCTACAACATATGTCTATTTTGGTGTCTATGGATTCTTCTAAGATTTTTGTGGTTTCCCATCTTACGTTTAAGTCCTTTATCCATTTTGAGTTTACTTTTGTGTATAGTGTAAGTTGGTGGCCTAGTTTAATTTTTTTGCATGTATTTGACCAATTTTCCCAACACCATTTACTAAAGATACTGTCTTAATTCCATTGTATGCTATTGTCTTCTTTGTCAAATATTAATTGAGCATAATGGCTTAGGTAGATTTCTGGGTTCTCTGCTCTGTTCCATTGGCCTATATATCTGTTATTGTGCCAGAAATCTATGGTCATTTTATGCACCAACTAGAGGCCTGATGCATGAAATTCGTGCAAGGGGCTTGGCCCCCACCACCATGGCGGCTACCTCAGCCCTTGCCTGCCGCGGCCTCAGCCCTCGCAGCCCAGACTTCATCTGGAAGGCCGTCTAAAAGGACATCTGGTCTAATTAGCATATTATGCGTTTATTATTATAGATAATGAACTCACAGAAAGAGAAACAAACAAGCAAAAAATCCCATTTACCGTTGCACCAAAAAAATTAAGATACCTAGGAATAAACTTAACTAAGGAGGTAAAAGACATGTACTCAGAAAGCTACAGGATATTGGGAAAAAAAGAGATAGAGGAAGACATAAACATATGGAAGAATATACCGTGTTCATGGATTGATAGAATCAACATCATTAAAATGTCCATACTACCCAAAGCAATCTATAGATTTAATGCAATCCCCATTAAAATGCTAATGGCATATTTCATAGATCTAAAACAAACTCTACAAAAATTCATATGGAATAAAAAAAGACCCCGAATAGCCGCAGCAATCTTGAGAAAGAAGAACACAGTTAGAGGGATCACAATACCAGATATCAAGCTATATCACAAAGCCACTGTTCTCAAAACTGCCTGGTACTGGCACAAGGGACTAGGATGGAAGTAGGGAGAAGTATGAGGCTCTTATAATATGAATGTAGGCAAAAGAGGATAATGGCTTTGATTAAGTTTAAAGCCATGTTAGAATTCAGAAAGGGCTATATTTATCTGTGTAGGTAGACACATCCTATGTAATAAGAGAGAAATGTGCTAATTAGCTGTTACTCCCTGAGGCATACGACCAAGTGCATCACGACTGATCATGGATCAGCAGGAGGGTGGGCCAGAGAGGTACAAGCAGGCTGTAGAGAGCTACAGGACGGGGCAGGGCAGCAAGCTATGATGGGGGAGGTAAGGGGGGAATGGTAGGGGGGCAGGGGGAGCTACAGGAGGGCAGGGCAGCAGGCGGAGAGTTACAGGAGGCCAGCAGTGACCTACTGGCACATGGATTCGTGCACAGGGCTACTAGTTGAATAATACAAACAGTCCAAAATCCAAATGACTATACTGACAAAGTTCAGATAAATAATCATTTCCATGAGAACAGTCTAAAAACTTTTACCTCATTTAGAAATTATATATGATGACTTAGGATGCACTTGGTAAAATGAGAAGAGTTCTACTCCCCTCCTTATTTAAATAACTAGCAAATACAAATGGGAAGTTTAGTCACAAAAAGATCATCCTGGCTTCCAAAGTGATAAGCAAGGCAGGCTTTCAGTATCAGATATATCTGTGTCCTAGGTCATAGGCTGTGCAGTTTAGAAGTAAAAGCAGAAACTCTGGAGCTAGACTGACTGGGCTTCATGACTCACTAGCTGTGTGGCTTTGGGGAAGTTACATAACATCTGCTTTTAAGTGGGAATAATTCTGACCAACAGCACAGGGCTGGTTGTGTTTATTAAACAAATTAATATGTGAAACTAATAGAACAATGTGTGGGCATGGAAACAGCCATTTAAATATTAGCTAGTATTTTACCTTTCTTGAGGCAAAGAGAAAAATATCATTTTAATTCATTATTTTCTTCCAAGAGTGAGCCTACATTAGATCCCAGGAGATCACTATCCTTGAAGCACAGGTTGATGTTGCAAAGGAGGAAATTAGGATTAGAGTACATTCTGCCTGAACTCAGAGTGTTACCAAATCAAAGTCCTTGTGCTTGACAGTTCAAAACTCAAAACTCAAAACGTCTGGATTTGAAATGAGTTTGTTGATGGAAAAGGTGTCAATGGAGAAAATGGGAGACATAATCCTCAAATCCATCTTGCTTCCTGGACAAGGCCAAGGGTCTTTAAGGCGCTAGGAGAAACAGGTATGCCAAAGTGCGGTTGAGCAAGTTTTAGTTGGAGGATCTTGGAACCTGGGCATTTGTGGTAAAGGGGCATCAATAGCAGATCTTCCTGGACAATTGACCCTTGGCTTTTGAAAGAGTACCAGTGTTGGAGTTTCAGTTATATCTTGCTCCTTTGGTTTCGTGTGTGTGTGTGTGTGTGTGTGTGTGTGTGTGTGTGTGTGTGTGTTTGTGCACTGTGCACACACAGAGGGTAGGGTATACAGTAGAACGCTACACTTTGGTTCCAGGAGCAGTAGGAGGCCAAAGATCTCTGCACATGTCCAGGCTGTGTGACTTGTGGTGGTCTTGGTCTGTTGTCTCTGAAAAGCAACTCAGCATCTCATTGAACAGAAGAGGACCTGCTTCTGTGATTATAAGAGATTTCATATGAGCAAACTACAGTATGGAGTTACTAAATTTTTCCAAAATATATGGAATGAGAGTGACAATTAATAAAAGAAGGCATTTTAGATTAGTACCTTGCACATAGTAGACATTCAAAAAGTAATTGTTTGAAGTATGCTTTTTAATTTATGTATTTTATATAGTATTTAATGTACTTATATATTCCATTAGATGTGGACTTGATATAAAGACAATCTCGCTTTTAGATTCTCAAACAAATGATTTACTTTAGTTTTTTCTTAAAATTAAAAACTGTAGGAGGTGATTCTATCAAACAAACAAAACTTAATATAATACAGTCTCAAAAAGTGTGGACAATATAGTACTTATACTAAGTTTAAAATGGAATTTTTAAAATGTTTTTATTGACTCTGGTAGAAAAGCAGAACTTTAATATTAGAGAAGTTGTAAATAAATTCCTTTATTAGATATCATAAATATTTGGTTCATGCTGACATACCTTTGACTTGATAGTAACAATGAGTTTAGAACTGAAGTGGAAAATATCTGTTTAAATTCTATGTATATCACTTAGTTTCAAAGTGCTAGGTTCCCACAAACAGAGAATCTTTATGTTCGGATGTTAAAATATTAAAAGACTATTTGATACTTGTGTGTTTCCCTTCCAGTTACTAGCTCCTTTTATGGAAAAGAATATATTATTCTAAAATATTTTTTTCCCCAGGAGCCTGGCATACTACCTGCTTCCAAAAAACTTCCTCGATTACGTACTAGTTGTATGAATGATAGAAAGCATTTCATGGAGGCTAACTAAATAAATAATATGTCATAATAATAACACTCAGTTAACTGTTGGTAAACTTAAGTAAGATTATATAAATAAAAGTCTTTATAAACAAAAATCTATACCCTTATTATTTATTTGTATAATTAATTTCTTACTCAATATTTCCAGTAGTTTTTCAAATAAAAAGTAGAATAGAAAAACTAATTTATAAAAAAATTATTTTTACATTGTACTCTTACAACAGAATTGCTTACAATATGTTATGTTAGAAGTCTAAAACATGGCTGAGACACTGATTTATAAATACAAATTTGTAACTAGAAATTTTTAAGAAAATCAGATCCTACTGTTCTCTTGAATAATTTTTTTTAAAAATTACTCTGGGTTTTTGTTGCTTTTATGTAGTAAAAAAAAGAAGCTTCTTTTGAACATTTAACAAAATAGATACAAGAATATGTTTTCCCAAAATCTTAATCTGATCTTAAAATAATTTATTCTGATGATTGCTTTTTAGTATTATAGTTATCATTGTTAAAGATTAAAATTAGCAGAAGTTTAAAGAAAAAATAAAAATATCAAATTTATACATGAGAAAACTGTTCTTTACATCTAATGTAAGTTAGAATAATTCATCTTATCTAAATTTAATTGTGCTAATTTAGTCATCATTCTATGTAAAAAAATTACAGGAGATTTAAATTTCGACAAATAGTCTGAAATTTGCATACTTATATTTATAATCAGAGATTCAAACTCTATTTATATTTTCAATTGCACTGAAAGCATAGAAACATATCTAAGTTAACAAATTACATCATTCACACCAGAACTATAAGAAAAACTGACTCATTTCAGTGCTGTTTTTTAAACTTTAATCAAATTAGTAATTCTCATTTCACTTTAGTTCTCTCTACAAATAAGCATCAAAATTATTGTAAAGAAAATTAATTTTAAGCTTGACAGTATTAGGAGTGCTGTTGACCTGAGTGAAACTAGTGAAAACTAAAAAGGATACAACCACTTGCAGGCCCTGATCCTAAGGGTGATAAAAAAATTAAGAAATATCTATTCAAAACAGCTATAACCATCTGTTAAGAAAGAAATGACTTTGTGGTATTTGAACCAAGAGCCCTGTCACCCTCCTCCAAACCCTGTGAAGTGGAGACAACACTCCAGACGGCTGCAGCCAAGAACACAGAGGTCCCTCTATCCCTGACCCTCAAATGGCAGACTTTCTTCCATAGTGAAGCAGAATATTAGTATTTCTCATCTTCCCTCCGCTATCTGTTACTGCAGCCAAGTCCTGGGGGAGTGCAGCTGTAACCACACAGAAACTTCATTTCTTTACTATGACCTTTTCTCCTTTCTTTCCTTTTGATTCAAACTGGCCTCATCCAGCTCCCTCGCTGACCTGCCTCCTTCTGTGTAGCAAGACCACTCCCTCGATCATCAAGCTCTAAGGACAATGAGGTTCTGATCAGGACCAAATAATCTTAAGAACAAAGCCTTGGGTCTGTTGACCACAGACAGGGTTTCTATCAAACTAAAGAGAACATGTAGTCCTCAGTTGTGTTTCAGCTCCAGGCCCAGAAAAATGCTGAAACCAGATGAAGCTACACCATGGCTGGCACCAGGATACACGGCACTGACCAACTACCTGCTACCTTAGCACCGGCCAATCGGTAGAGGCCACAACCACAACCCTAACTTTCTTAGTCGCCATGATTAATAATTTTCCTACATATAGCCATGCCCTGAAAGCTATCACAGAGCCATGTCTTTGAGCATTAGATCACCTGTTTCTAGGAATGGGCCACCTTCTAAAAATAAACCCTTACTTTCTTTCTTGCAAACTCCTATTCATATCTTACTGGGTTTTGATGTCTGCAGGCAAACAGACTCCTTTGTCTGGTAGCACAGTTGCAAAGTGGGGCACTTGTGGAACAGAAGTTCTACTTTGTGTGTGGACCTGCTGAGAATACTGGAGCCCTAATCACCCTGGTCCTGGCTTCTAAAGTTGTTGTTAAGCCAAGAGAGGACTTAGGGCTCTGCTTGCTCAGCTCCCAGAGCAGGGGCGTCACTCAGAGAGAAGTTTCCCCGTTGTCCCCATTTCTAGCTACTGAGATCTGGCTCAAGACTACGCTTGAAGGGAGAAACAGAGCAAAAGACATAAAAACTCCTAATCTCTTCCAAAGAAACTGACTTTGTTTGAAACAGAGAGTGAAGAAGTTAAAGCCTAAAGGTACTCTTAAGGATAATGGCAGTGATTTATAGTGAAAAGCAATTGGTAGGAGATTCAAGAAACGGGCTAAACTGTAGGTGGGCCAGGTTTCAGAATGTATTTCAGGAAATAAGACAGATGGGAAGAACCCTTTTGGGGTCAGAACAAAAAATCAAGCATTGACCTCAAAAGCTATCCCTCCAAAAACCTAGATTTTTATTGGATTAGTATGTGGAGCAATTTATGCCCCGGGGCATTGTCGAAAACAATATAGCAATCAGCTGGCAATTAGTAGAGTTTAAAATCTAAGAATAGCCAGCAAAAAAACAAAACAAAAACAAAAACAAAAAACAAAAAACAAATTCTTCCCAATGCAGCTTTCTTTCCACGGTGACTGTTGGCATACCCATCCCTACATCAGTGGCTAAACATTGTGTGTGGTGGGGACTGGGGTTTGGGGGCTGGGATAGATTTCACCAAAATAATTTAGTGAGTCACTAACAAATAAAAACTGCCTATAAGGAAGTCCAGATATGTATCAGATTTATAAGAAAAAGACTTGAAAGTAATAATTAAGAACATTAACACACACGTATGCAAATGGGACCGCCAGAAGGAGAGGCCAGAATAGGGGCAGGGAAAAACAAACAAACAAACAACAAAACAACAAAAAACTGGAAGAAATCATGACTGAAAAATCCCCAGATTTGGTGAAAACTTATACATCTAGGAAGCTCAACAAATTCCACATAGGATAAATAAAAAGGGACCAACTAATAAATATATCATAGGAAAAAACCCAGAAGTTAGACAAGAATAAAATCTTGAAAACATTTACAAATAATTTATTCTCACCTTCAAAAGATCACAGGGCTAAGAGTCAAACGTTCAAATTCAATTCTGCACCTCATAATAGCTAGATGAGTTTTATCAATTACCATCTTTGAATTCCAATTTCCTCACCTATAAAGCAAAATTAATAATTCTAACAAACAAAATTGTTCTTAGACTCATATGTAATTTCACACCTTTTGAAAAGACTGTGAAATCTAAAAAAAAAGCAATCAGAACAGAAACAGACTCATAGAAACAGATAATATTTTCATGGTTTGTCAGATGGGAGGAGGGTTGGTGGGGGATTGGGTGAAAAAAGTGAAGGAATTAAGTAGTACAAATTAGTAGTTATGTTGGCAGCCGGCTCCAGGTGTTAGATCTTAGTTTAGCAGCCTCTGTACTTGAGTTCTGGCTAAGAAAGAATTCAGAGGCAAGACTCAAACTATAAAATAAATTTTATTTAGAAAGTCACAGAGGTAAAAGAATTGAACTATAGGAGAAACGGGCTCAGGAAACAAGTTACAGAGGTGAAAGAAGGGCCTTTGGAGCTTAGGAGGGAGAGAGACACAAAAGTGGGAGGAAAGGCACAGGTGTGCTCCAGAAAATGGAGAGAGAGAGAGAGAGAGAGAGAGAGAGAGAGAGAGAGAGAGAGAAAGAATGCTAGGTTCCCTATCAATTAGGCTTTTATCTGGAAATCTTGGGGGGGGGTTCTAAATAGAATATTCATCTGCTTTCCAGATGTGAGCCCTAAGGGTCTTGGTCTCCACTGATTGGTTGGCACCAGGACAGGGGGTCATTAGTCAATGAAGCTGGTCCTGATGTTAGTCATGGCATTGTTCCATCTGATTTTGCTGCTTCTCTGGACATGTAGCTGAAACATAGCTAAGGCCTAGATGTTTAATGCTTAAGGGAATGGTCCTGTAAGGGCTTGTAGTTTGGCCTGTACCTAGGCACCCAGGGTTCTCCTCTTTGCCCCTGGAATATCCTTCCTACTCTCCTCATGCCTATCTAACTACCAGTACAGTTACAGAAATGTCATAGGGATGTAAAGTACAAAATAGAAAATATAGTCAATAATATTGTAATAACTATGTCAGATGGGTATTAGATTTGCCAGGGTGATCACTTTACTAAGTCATAGAAGTTTACTAAGTTATATAATGTCTAATCACTGGGTTGTGCACCTGAAATTAATATAATACTAGAGGCCCGGTGCACAAAAATTTGGGCACTCGGGGGGGAAGGGGCTCCCACAGCCCGGCCTGTGCCCTCTCGCAGTCTGGGACCCCTCAGGAGATAACGATCTGCTGGCTTAGGCCTGCTCCCGGGTGGCAGAGGGCAGGCCCAATCCCTAGGTGCAGCCCCTGGTCGGGTTCAGAGCAGGGCTGATTGGGGAGTTGGGGCGCTGCCCCCTGTCATGCACAGAGCAGGGAGGATCGGGAGATTGTGATGCAACCCCTAGTCATGCTCAGGATACAGCCGATTGGGGGGTTGGGGCACCGCCCCCTGTCACACTCAAGGCAGTGGTCGATGGGAGGTTGTGGCGCCACCCCCTGTCACGCACAGAGCAAGGCCCATCAGGGGGTTGGGGACTTCCCCCCTGTCTCGCACAGAGCAGGGCTGATTAGGGAGTTGAGGAGCTCCCCCATGTCACTCACAGAGTAGGGCCGATAGGGGAGTTGGGGCACCGCCCCCTGTCACACACAGAGCTGCAGGGCAATCAGGGGGTTTGGGCGCTGCCCCTTATCATGCTGATCCCAGTGCCAGGAGGCCTCGTGGCTCCACTGATCCCGGTGCTGGGAGGCATATTACCCTTTTACTATATAGGATAGAGGCCCGGTGCACGGGTGAGGGCCAGCTGGTTTGCCCTGAAGGGTGTCCTGGATCAGGGTGGGGGTCCCGCTTGGGTGCCTGGCCAGCCTGGGTGAGGGGCTGATGGCTGTTTGCAGTTGGTCACACCCCCTTCAGGGTGGGGGTCCCCACTGGGTGCCTGGCCAGTCTGGGTGAGGGGCTAAGGGCTGTTTTCAGGCTGGCGGGTGACTGAAGCTCCCAACCGCTCCTTTTTTTCTTTTTTTTTTTATTCTGGGCCAGCTTTAGCTCTGAAGCTTGGCTCCAGCTCTGAGGCCTTGGCTGCTGAAAGCAGGTATCTGGTTTGTTTGGGTTCTATAATCAAAACACTGTTTCAACTCCAGCTCTGAGATCCCGGCTGGCTGAAAGCAGGTTTCTGGGGTTTTGTTTAGCTTCTATATTTGTAACAATGTTTCAAACTGCAAGCTCAGAGACCGGCAGCGGCAGGCGGGGAACGTTGGCTTCCTCCGTCACTGAAGCAAGCAAGCCTCCTGTTGGCTTAAAGCTGCCTGGCTGTTGGCCGCCATCTTGGCTGGCAGTTAATTTGCATATCGCCCTGATTAGCCAATGGGAAGGGTAGTGGTGGTACGGCTAATTACCATGTTTCTCTTTTATTAGATAGGATTGTATATGAGCCCAGCCAGTGTGGCTCAGTGCTTGAGTGTTGTCCCAGGAACCAAGAGGTCCCCGGTTCAATTCCTGGTTAGGGCACATGCCCAGGTTGAAGGTTCAATCCCCTGTAGAAGGTGTGTAGGAGGCAGACAATCGATATTTCTCTCTCATTGATGTTTTTGTCTCTCTATCCCTTTCTTTTCCTCTCTCTCTAAAATCAATAAAAACATGTGAAAATATATTGTATATCAACTGTTTTAAAAAAATATTTAAAGTAAAAAATAAATGAATGTCCTAACAAATATAAAATGTTTTTAAAATAATTTGAAGGAAGATACTTTAGAAGCTTGAACTAAGCATCTGGACCAAATATGCTAGTTCACTCTTTGCTTTGCTCCATAAACCCAGCTTAATCCAAACAACTGGCAGGAATGAAGAAAGCCATTTTTTTTTGTATTGAAAAAGCTATTATTCATTTTAAAAAGATACAATTTGTATATCACTACAGGCAAAGAAAATACATTAGTGACATTTGAATAAACACTAGATCAGTATGCTCTAAATCAAGTGTTTTAGGATTTTTTGAGAATTTTATTATTACCAAAGCAGTTATAAAATATGTCAGGGGCTTCTAAGAAGTTGAGGTTATATTTATGTTGATCAATTTCTCTAGAAGAGAAGCATTTATCTAATGATTTTTATATAAAACTAGTGAGAAAAATAAACAGTATTTTTGTGCTCACTTTGCAGCACATGTACTGAAATCGGAACTATACAGCGATTAGCACAGCCCCTGAACAAGGATGACATGCAAATTCATGAAGCATTCTGTATTTTAAAAATAAAAAGAAACAGTATTTTGAATGAATATACTTTATATTGATAATGCTTTGATATTATCTTGATATTATCTAAAATAATGACTTGCTATTAACATAAGATATATATTAATGTACATATATATCACATATAGATAAAAATTTGTGAGAAAAGTGAGATCCTCGAGGAAGACATTGATTCATGAAAATGAACTAGGTTTTCCACCATAGAAATTGGTGGAAATAATATTTCTGTTTCTGCAAAATAGCCAAATGCTTACGGAGATAGTTTTAATTTTGGTAGGACCAAAAATAGTTTTAATATATGATAGTTTCTGATCAAAGTGTACCAGATAGCAATGCTTGTGAATAAAAGTAACACTGAGGTAAACAAGGTGGGGAGGGTAGGATATTTTTCTCACATAAAAAGAAATTTAAAGGTAAGTTGTTCTAAGCATGTATACAGCCTCTTAACAATAGCATCAAGATTCTATGTTTTTTCTCTGTCTTCTTCAATATCTTGTTTTCCCCTGATTGCAAGAAGACTTCAGATCCTAGTATGATATCTGATTGAGACATTCAGAAGCCGGAAAGGAGTGAGGTCAGAAGCCAATGAGACTTTTATCTCATTTATCAAAAGGGAGTAAGAAAAGTGTACGTAAAACTCTCAAGCTGACTTCCGCTCACATTTTCATCTAATCTGCCAGAAATGGAACCATGGACAACCTTAGCTGCAACTCACATGAGAATATATTTAGTTTTATGTTTTTGCTTTAATATTTCAAAATTAGAACCTGAGAAAGATGTTAGGAATAGTTAGCTCTTGGATTATCTGACCAGAAAGATGTTAGGAATAGTTAGCTCTTGGATTATCTGACCAACAACAACTAACAAAAGTACTATGAGAGAAAAAACTATTGGGATATATATATATATGATACGTTTTATTTTTGTTTGCTTTTTCTCAATTTGAAATTTTAATTATTTAAATTGGTTTTCTCATGGGAATGCATGAAGCATATTTTACACTTTTCAAACTCAGTGAGTCTTCTTAATATTTTGAATCCTGCCACTTCAAATTTGCCTGATCCGAGTGCACACAAATGCTGCCATTCTGCACCTGGCTTGTCACAGTGTCCCCCAATGGGGTGATGTCTCTGCCCTTTGATGGAGGACGTCCCCAAAACCTGTGGACGCTCTTCTGAGCACTTTGATGATGGGCAGCACACAGATCCTCACTCAGAGCCTGGACCAGAGCCAGGGTTTGGGACAGAACAGAAACAGGCTGAGACTAGAGCAGGAGTAAATCCTGATGGAAATTTGTGCTTAGTCTTTGTTCTCTGTCCCATGTGCTGAAATGAAGCGGGTGTTCTGTTGCTTTAGGATTCAGACTAACTAGGCATTGCATAATTAAGGTTTGGTCTTCCTGCCTGACACCCACTTCCCAACACTAACATGTTTAAATGTCCCTATGGTACCATCTGATTATCATATAAAGATCCAAGAGGTCCATATATAATACTTTCAAAACAAAGATTTTTAAATAAATAAATAAACGCACCAAAAGAATAAAAAAAATAAAAATATCCAAAAGGTCGAGGTTTTTAAAAAAATCTGTAAATATTTGTCTGTATATATTTTAAATACACCTTTTATTGTTGACAGTATTACAGATATCTTCCCTCTTCCCCCTTTTATCCCCATCCTCCCAGCCCCTATCCCCACCCCCATGTATCCACATTTTCTGACTTCTATCCTACCCTACTGCCCATGCCCATGGCTATGCCTATAAGTATATAAACTCTGGTGTTGAACCTGGTCCCTTGGGTGTCTATCCTGGGCCTCCTGGAAGCTGCTCTAGTGCAGGTGAATGTGAGTCACTGTCCCTTTCTGGCCCTGGGCAACCTGATTGAGGTCCAAGCCGTTGAAGCTCCTACTAGTCCAGTGGTCAGGGACTCCTTAGCCCCGAGGCTGGGTCTGCCTTGAGTCTCACGCCTTGATTGTCTCTGTTCTGAGATGTACTCCTTTCCCCGATGGATTGGTCTCCCAGGTGTCAGCTGCAGGGGCTCAGGGTTGGCGCAGGACTGGCTCAGTCTCTCTGGTGTGCAACTTCCTGTGAGGTACTGGAGCTCACGGCCAGGGTTGCATGAAAGGTCCCTTTGGCTTGCGACTCACTGCACAGGTCCAGGGTCGTGTCCAAGGCTAGTCTGCGTGGTGGTGAGGCTGTGCTCCTAGCAGCTGCCACCCCTCCCTTCAAGATGACCTGGTTTCCAGGCCAGAGCCTTGCCCATAATGGGAGGGCCTGTGGCAGTAGCGGGGACTCTTTCGGAATACCTTTTAAATATTCCAGCACATGTTTCCGAAAAATAATTCCAATTATTATCCTTAACAAGAGTTTCTGCTACCAACTCAAAGACTATATATTAATTTTTGGAATGTTCACAAATGTCCATTGTCTTATTCCAAGAATATTTGTACTTTCCCACCTATTTGAACTCAAGCAGAACCATGCCACATTTTCTGACTCCTATTCATGTGAGTTAGAGAAGGAGGAGGATTCTTCCCAGACCCAGTGAAGTGGTACTTGTCCATGTAGCTTTAACCAGTGGAAAGTAAGTGGAAGTGATGGACTCCACATCTGATCAGAAATTCTAAGAGTCATTGAATAATCTGGCTTATTTCTATTCTCATTTCTCTGGATAAATATGTGAAAGTCAAATTAATTTCTATACTTACTATTTATATCAGAAGAAAACTTTTAGGTTAACTTTCTAAATAAGCAAATAAGAAAATGCTTAAAAATACATGTGATTCTTATAAACAGGCTCTAATTATCACCTGACTACACTGTGCTCGGTGGGGAGGCATCCCCATCCAGTTGAGCTCTGGGGAAATATATCTAGATGGTTTTTTTTGTTTGGTTTTTTTAAAATATATTTTATTGATTTTTTACAGAGAGGAAGGAAGAGGGATAGAGAGTTAGAAACATCGATGAGAGAGAAACATTGATCAGCTGTCTCCTGCACACTCCCTATTGGGTATGTGCCCACAACCAAGGTATATGCCTTTGACTGGAATCTAACCTGAGACCCTGGAGTCCACAGGCCGATGCTCTATTCACTGAGCCAAACCAGTTAGGGCATATCTAGATGTTTTATGCAGACAGAAAACACAAGATCACTAGTAAACAGGACAACAAAGCCATCCACTCCAGCTCCTTTGCTGATACATTTTCTCAAGTTGGGTAGAGACTCTCTAAGTTCTGTGGGGAGGAGTAATGAAGGTGAGCTCAGTGGCTGTAACATTAGCGATGGTAATTTTGGAATAGTCAGTGTTATAAACTATTTCTTCAGCCCATTCTCATCAGCCTAAATTAAATTTTGCTCCAACTGGTAAATCCACTTCACCAGGGCAAGAAGGAGGCAGAGTGAGCTGAGTAATTCTAGGATGCAGTATATGTTATTAAACTCAAAAGCATCATGATCCTAATTGAGACAATGACTGTAATCCTAAGATTAAAGATGCTTTGCAATTAATTACCTTGTGGTCTTTAATGCAGGCTAATTAGAGGCAGGGACCTTTATCAGATAGTTTCATAAATAACTAAATACTTTTATATATTTTGGTTACTAAAGTCTATACCTTCAAATTAGCTTACATTTTCAATGCTTAGTTCTATGTAATTTAAGAACATTCAGAATGATGGGCTTCTAAATTATTATAAAGTAGTATTTATTCCTTGAGAATATTTTATATACTTCTCAATAAACCATATTTAAAATGTCCTTAGGCAGTTTTATTATGTTGATAAATACAAAGATTAAACTATGTATAGTGAAATATCTTTTTAAAGTTGTAAAAATTTTAAAAATAAATCTAAATATTTATAAGAACACTGAAAGGAAAATGAAAAAGAACAAACAAGATCTAATGCAACAATAACAACAGAAACTTTATTTTTTTATTTTTTGATGAATTAACAATTCATGCAATTTGCTCAAATCAACTACATGTATTTGACAAAGATATGCAGTGTAAAGTCTTGGCTAACTAAAACAAAGTTTGTATAGCAAGTATCCTATCTAATAATAGAGAAACATGGTAATTAACCGTAACTTTGCTACCCTTCCCATTGGCTAATCAGGGCCATATGCAAATTAGCTGCCAACCAAGATGACGGCTGGCAGCCAGGCAGCTGAAGCTAACAGGAGGCTTACTTGCTCCAGTGATGGAGGAAGCCAAGGTTCCCCGCCTGCCGCTGCCGGCCTCTGAGCTGCAGTATAAGAAACAATGTTGCAAATATAGAAGCTAAACAAAGCCTAGAAACCTGCTTTCAGCCGGCTGGCCTCGGAGCTGGAGCTGAAACAGTGTTACAATTATAGAACCCAAACAAACCAGATACCTGCTTTCAGCAGCCGAGTTCTCAGAGCTGGAGCCAAGCCTCAGAGCTAAAGCCGGCTCTCAGTTCCAGTGATAGCCATAGAAAGTAAATAAATCCCAGAATTTAAAAAAAGAAAAAGAAAAAAAGGAGAGGTTGGGAGCTTCAGTCGCCCGCCAGCCTGAAAATGACCCTCAGCCCCTCACCCAGACTGGCCAGGCACCACAGTGGGGACCCCCACCCTGAAGGGGGTGTGAACAGCTGCAAACAGCCATCATCCCCTCACCCAGGCTGGCCAGGCACCCAAGCAGGACCCCCACCCTGATCCAGGACACCCTTCAGGGCAAACCAGCCGGCCCCCACCCGTGCACCAGGCCTCTATCCTATATAGTAAAAGGGTAATATGCCTCCCAGTGCCGGGATCAGCGGAGCAGTGAGGCCTCACTGCCCCGGTGTCAAGTGGAGCTGTAAGGCCTCCCAGCACTGGGATCAGCGGAGCCCGCGAGGGCTCCTGGCCCCTGGAGCAGCTTGACAGGGGGCAGCGCCAAACCCCCTGATCGCCCTGCGGCTCTGTGTGTGACAGGGGGCGGGGCCACAACCTCCCTATCTGCCCTGCTCTGTTCGTGACGGGGAAGGCGCCTCAACCCCCTGATCGGCCCTGCTCTGTGTGTGACAGGGTGCAGTGCCCTAAACCCCCATGGGCCCTGCTCTGTGTGTGACGGGGTAGAGCCGCAACCTCCCCATCAGCCCTCCCCTGAGTGTGATAGGGGAATGTGCCCCAACCCCCTGATTGGCCCTGCTCTGTGCCTGATAGGGGGGAGCTCCCCAACCCCCCTGATGGGCCCTGCTCTGTGCATGACAGGGGGCGGCGCCCCAACTCCCCAATCAGCCCTGCTCTGAGCCCAACCAGGGGTTGCACCTAGGGATTGGGCCTGCCCTCTGCCACCCGGGAGCAGGCCTAAGCTAGCAGATCGTTATCTCCCGAGGTGTCCCAGACTGTGAGAGGGCACAAGTGGGGCTGAGGGACACTCCCCCCCGCCAGTGCACAAATTTTTGTGCACCGGGCCTCTAGTCTATATATATAAAAGGCTAATATGCTAAGTGTCTAAATGTCCAACTGGTCGCTATGAAGTGCACTGACCACCAGAGGGCAGATGCTCAATGCAGGAGCTGTCATGATGCACACTGGCACCACAGACCTGGCACCCACAAAGCAACACTCGGCTTCCCCCAAGTGGGACACAGGCCCCGCCACCATCCCGGAGCAACAGCCCACCAAATCACAGCCGATGCTGCCAAGACCCCCTGGTGCAAAATGCAGCCCACAGCCCAGCTCAGTCCGGAAATGGTCGCTGTGGGCACCGGGTAATGATGCCACGTAGCAATGCCTAGCTTCCTCTCCCTAGTGAGGACTAGCATCCTTGTAGTTTCTTCAGCCCAGGAACAAGACTTGCTTTATAGCCAGGTGCAAACATTTCACACTATAACCAAATGTCTGTGAAGCATTTTCCCATGCCTCATCTCATTTGATCCTCACAGAAGTCCTGGAGTAGGTAGATAGGAGACTCAATGGAATCCTATTTTCTTTTCGTTAGCTGGAAAATGGAGATTTAGAAAGTTTAGTAACTTGACCCAACTGAAAAGAATTAAGAAATGGTGGACCTTGAAAATGACCAGGTTTTCTCACTGCACAGAATATAGTCAAACACTACTGCAGTTAAATATTTAACCCTTTGTTCTCCTTGCATGATCTACAATAATAATCTGCTTTGTGTTGATATTTACTGCTATGTTGCTGACAATTACCTGAAATAGAAGTTGGGGTGCTTCACTGAGCTGGAAAAAGTTTAGCTAAATCAGAAAGCAGGTCTAATTAAGCAAGTTTATTCTATATCTATAAAAGGCTACGTTGACACGCACATGCACCATACATATAAAGCTCTTGCTGGCACCAATTGCACGCATGTGTTTCGATCTGTCATTGTCAATCGTGAATTTGGTTGACATTTCTATTATAGAGAAAGGGCGAATAGCAATATCAAAATATTTCTTCTAATTAATTTCCTTTCAATGTGCACGAATACATGCACTGGGCCACTGGTAGATATATGAAAGTAAAATAGCCCTAGCCAGTTTGGCTCAGTGGATAGAGCCTTGGCCTGCAGACCTAAAGGTCCTGGGTTCAATTCCAGTCAAGAGCATATACCGCGATTGCAGACTCCTCCCTGGCCCAGGCCCTGGTCAGGGTGCATGCAAGAGGCAACCAATCCATGTGTTTCTCTCACATCGATATTTCTGTCTTTCCCTCTCTCTTACACTCTCTAATAATCAATGGAAAAATATCCTTGGGTGAGGGTTTTAAAAAAAAGTAAAATAAAAATGATCTACACAGGGTAGCAAGTATTACTTCAGAAATCATACACATGAGGAAGAAATAGGCAGTATTGTTTTTTCTACTACAAGGACATTTTCTTCTCAAGCCATTCAACTATAATATATTTGAAGT